>NW_026046719.1:0-237500 GCF_023864275.1 Schistocerca cancellata | reverse complement strand
GACAGACACACAAATGAACACAAAGTACACACAAAATTCAAGCTTTCGCAACAAACTGTTGCCTCATCAGGAAAGAGGGAAGGAGAGGGAAAGACGAAAGGATGTGGGATGTGGGTTTTAAGGGAGAGGGTAAGGAGTCATTCCAGTCCCGGGAGCGGAAAGACTTACCTTAGGGGGAAAAAGGGACGGGTATACACTGCACACACACACATATCCATCCACACATATACAGACACAAGCAGACATATTTAAAGACAAGGAGTTTGGGCAGAGATGTCAGTCGAGGCAGAAGTGCAGAGGCAAAGATGTTGTTGAATGACAGGTGAGGTATGAGTGGCGGCAACTTGAAATTAGCGGAGATTGAGGCCTGGTGGATAACGGGAAGAGAGGATATATTGAAGAGCAAGTTCCCATCTCCGGAGTTCGGATAGGTTGGTGTTGGTGGGAAGTATCCAGATAACCCGGACGGTGTAACACTGCGCCAAGATGTGCTGGCCGTGCACCAAGGCATGTTTAGCCACAGGGTGATCCTCATTACCAACAAACACTGTCTGCCTGTGTCCACTCATGCGAATGGACAGTTTGTTGCTGGTCATTCCCACATAGAATGCATCACAGTGTAGGCAGGTCAGTTGGTAGATCATGTGGGTGCTTTCACACGTGGCTCTGCCTTTGATTGTGTACACCTTCCGGGCTACAGGACTGGAGTAGGTGGTGGTGGGAGGGTGCATGGGACAGGTTTTACACCGGGGGTGGTTACAAGGGTAGGAGCCAGAGGGTAGGGAAGGTGGTTTGGGGATTTCATAGGGATGAACTAAGAGGTTACGAAGGTTAGGTGGATGGCGGAAAGACACTCTTGGTGGAGTGGGGAGGATTTCATGAAGGATGGATCTCATTTCAGGGCAGGATTTGAGGAAGTCGTATCCCTGCTGGAGAGCCACATTCAGAATCTGATCCAGTCCCGGAAAGTATCCTGTCACAAGTGGGGCACTTTTGTGGTTCTTCTGTGGGAGGTTCTGGGTTTGAGAGGATGAGGAAGTGGCTCTGGTTATTTGCTTTTGTACCAGGTCGGGAGGGTAGTTGCGGGATGCGAAAGCTGTTGTTAGGTTTTTGGTGTAATGCTTTAGGGATTCCGGACTGGAGCAGATTCGTTTGCCATGAAGACCTAGGCTGTAGGGAAGGAAACATTTGATGTGGAATGGGTGGCAGCTGTCGTAATGGAGGTACTGTTGCTTGTTGGTGGGTTTGATGTGGACGGACGTGTGAAGCTGGCCATTGGACAGGTGAAGGTCAACATCAAGGAAAGTGGCATGGGATTGGGAGTAGGACCAGGTGAATCTGATGGAACCAAAGGAGTTGAGGTTGGAGAGGAAATTCTGGAGTTCTTCTTCACTATATATACAAAGATGATGAGACTTACCAAACAAAAGTGCTGGCAGGTTGATAGACACACAAACATACACACAAAATTCGAGCTTTCGCAACCCCTGGTTGCTTCATCAGGAAAGAGGGAAGGGGAGGGAAAGATGAAAGGATGTGAGGTTTAAGGGAGAGGGTAAGGAGTCATTCCAATCCCGGGAGTGGAAAGACTTACCTTAGGGGGAAAAAGGACAGGTATACACTCGCTCGCACACACATATGCATCCGCACATACACAGACACAAGCAGACATTTGCAAAAAAGAAAATCGCGTGGAATGTTTCCCTCTATATATATATACCAACAATTAAAGGGAACAGCCATGGGTACCAGGATGGCCCCCTCGTGCACCAACCTATTCATGGGTCGCTTAGAGGAAGCCTTCTTGGTTTCCCAGGTCTGCCAACCCAAAGTTTGGTACAGATTTATTGATGACATCTTCATGATCTGGACTCACAGTGAAGAAGAACTCCAGAATTTCCTCTCCAACCTCAACTCCTTTGGTTCCATCAGATTCACCTGGTGCTACTCCAAATCTCATGCCACTTTCCTTGACGTTGACCTCCACCTGTTCAATGGCCAGCTTCACACGGCCGTCCACATCAAACCCACCAACAAGCAACAGTACCTCCATTATGACAGCTGCCACCCATTCCACATCAAACGGTCCCTTCCCTACAGCCTAGGTCTTCGTGGCAAATGAATCTGTTCCAGTCTGGAATCCCTGAACCATTACACCAACAACCTGAAAACAGCTTTTGCATCCCACAACTACCCTCCCAACCTGGTACAGAAACAAATAACCAGAGCCACTTCCTCACCCCCTCAAACCCAGAACCTCCCACAGAAGAACCACAAAAGTGCCCCACTTGTGACAGGATACTTTCCGGGGCTGGATCAGACTCTGAATGTGGCTCTCCAGCAGGGATACGACTTCCTCAAATCCTGCCCTGAAATGAGATCCATCCTTCATGAAATCCTCCCCACTCCACCAAGAGTGTCTTTCCACCGTCCACCTAACCTTCGTAACCTCTTAGTTCATCCCTATGAAATCCCCAAACCACCTTCCCTACCCTATGGCTCCTACCCTTGTAACCGCCCGCGGTGTAAAACCTGTCCCACGCACCCTCCCACCACCACCTACTCCAGTCCTGTAACCCAGAAAGTCTACACGATCAAAGGCAGAGCCACGTGTGAAAGCACCCACGTGATTTACCAACTGACCTGCCTACACTGTGACGCATTCTATGTGGGAATGACCAGCAACAAACTGTCCATTCCCATGAATGGACACAGGCAGACAGTGTTTGTTGGTAACGAGGATCACCCTGTGGCTAAACATGCCTTGGTGCACGGCCAGCACATCTTGGCACAGTGCTACGCCATCCGGGTTATCTGGATACTTACCACTAACACCAACCTATCCGAACTCTGGAGATGGGTACTTGCCCTTCAATATATCCTCTCTTCCCGTTATCCACCAGGCCTCAATCTCTGCTAATTTCAAGTTGCCGCCACTCATACCTCACCTGTCATTCAACAACATCTTTGCCTCTGCACTTCCGCCTCGACTGACATCTCTGCCCAAACTCTTAGCCTCTGTATATGTCTGCTTGTGTCTGTATATGTGTGGATGGATATGTGTGTGTGTGCGAGTGTATACCTGTCCTTTTTTCCCCCTAAGGTAAGTCTTTCCGCTCCCGGGATTGGAATGACTCCTTACCCTCTCCCTTAAAACCCACATCCTTTCGTCTTTCCCTCTCCTTCCCTCTTTCCTGATGAAGCAGCCGTTGGTTGCGATAGCTAGAATTTTGTGTGTATGGTTGTGTTTGTTTGTGTGTCTATCGACCTGCCAGTGCTTTCTTTAAGCACTGGCAGGTCGATAGATACACAAACAAACACAAACATACACACAAAATTCTAGCTTTCGCAACCAACAGCTGCTTCGTCACGAATGAGGGAAGGAGAGGGAAAGACGAAAGGATGTGGGTTTTAAGGGAGAGGGTAAGACTCCTTACCCTCTCCCTTAAAACTCTCATCCTTCCGTCTTTCCCTCTCCTTCCCTCTTTCCTGATGAAGCAACCTTGGGTTGCGAAAGCTTGAAATTTGTGTGTGTTTTTGTGTGTGTTTTTATTGTCTCTATCAACGTACCAATGGTAGAAGGGGAAAGGGTTAGCCATAGATATTTCAAAACAATGGCTCTGTGTCTCAGTAGGTAGAGAAATTATGAAGAACCTAAATCATTACATAATATGAATTAAAGTTTGCACTAATCCTAACTATGATAAGGACTTATATACTTGCTTTGGGTATTCTTTGGCACAGTTTTTTAGCACTAGCAATGAAAAGGCTGTTTTGTCTCAAATAAAACAGGGAATTTTTACAAAATATGTATTCAAATTAAATGAGAGTTTTGTCTGTTCCAGGATTTATCTTTCATCAACCAAAACAATGTCAGAGAAAAACTAAAGTCAGTAAGTACATAAGTGTGTGTGACTTACATGGTGATTACAGAGGTAAAAGAGACTTGATGAAATTTCTCTTTTCAGCAATTCAGCATAAACAAGTTTATAAATGGTAAGCTAACTGCCATTAATATACTTTTTTGCAATATATAATTAGGCTCTCAGCTTTTAAATTCGGTCTTTTACCTGCAACCAATTGAACAATAAGTTACACCTAGTTGGAAGTAATGAATTTATCGGTCACTGCAATGTTAAATTTCCATCACAAGGCTGGAAACTGTTTCCTTCACCATCAGTCATTTGCATTACAAATATTTTTTGAATATAATAAATTTAAAGATCTATTGAAATCCTTTCTGTGTATTTACTAACTAACGCCAGACAACCAAGTCCATATTGATAGTGAGTTGTGCTAAGTAAAATGCCCCTTAATGCCCAAGTGCTGTAACATTATTCTTGTTTTGAGACATTTAATGATTTATTAGGATCATATAAATTCCAACAGTACTTTTTGTATGTTTTTTTTATCATTTATACATTCTACAAGAGAGAAAAAATAACATGGCATCAAGAAGGAGTTATCTGAATGAGTTAATGAGACAGAAATCACTAGCTGTGATGTACATGTACAGACAAACAAATAATTACAATTTCAAAAAAAAAAAAAAAAAAAAAGAATGGATGATAAGCAAGAGAAAGAGTGTCACAGATTGAACAAGTTATCAATGCTTTGATTCACCTCTGGCCCTTACGCAAGCAGTTACTCATCTTGGTGGTGACTGACAGAGTTGTTGGAGGTCCTACTGAGGGATATTATGTCAAATTCTGCCCAATTGCCATGTTAGATTGTCAAAATCCCAAGCTGGTTTGAGTCCCTGGCTGTACTTCCAAAAACATTATCAGTTGGGAAAAGATCGAGCAACCTTCCTGGCTAAGGCAGGGTTTAGCAAGCATGTAGAAAAGCAGCAGAAACTCTTGCCATGTGCAGGCTGACATTAACTTGCTGAAATGTAAGCCCAGAATGGCTTGCCATGAAGGGCAACTAAATGGGGTGTAGAATGTTGTCAAAATACCTCTGTGCTATAAGGGTGCTGCATGTGAGAAACAAAATGGTCCTGCTATGAAAAGAAATTGCACCCCAGACCATCACTCCTAGTTGGCAGGCTGTATGGCGGGTGACATCACTTTGCTATCCCACCATTATTCGGGATGTCTCCAGACATATCTTAGGCCTGGAGATATTTTAGGCCTGGAATCTCATTCACTGGGGTAGAATAGTCTTTAATGATGAGTCCTTCTTTGAATTAAGCCCTGATTATCAGCAAAGACATGTCTGGAGATGCCCCAGACAGTGATGTGATACCAACTTTCCTGTCCTCCACCATACAGCCCAACAACCAGGATTGATGAGCAGGGCTGTCATTTATTTTCATAGCAGGACCCTTTCAGTTGTCATCTGCAGCATCCTTACAGCACAATGGTGTGTCAATTATATTCCACACCCCATTTTGCTGCCCTTCATGGCAAGCTGTCCTGGGCTTAAATTTCAGAAAGATAATACTCTCCTGCAAATAGTGAGAGTTTACCACTTGTCTTCATGCTTTCCAATCATTACCTTGGTCAGCGACATCACCAGATCTCTCCTCAATTAAGAATATTTGGACCATTGCGGGCAGGGCCCCCAACCAGCTTGGGATTTTGATGATCTGGCATACCAATTGTACAGAATTGGGCATGATATCCCTGAAGAGGATGTCCAACAACTCTGTCAATCAATGCCAAGCTGAATAACTGCGTGCATAATGGCCAGAAGTGGACCAACACGTTTTTGGCTTGGTCAACTTGTGAAACTTTTTCTTTTGAATAAATTGTCCAATTTTTCCGAAATTGTAATAGCTTTTTTTGTCTGTACATGCACATCACATCTATTGATTTCTGTCCCATTCAGATGATTCATCATGGTTCATGATGTGTCTTTTCTTTTCTTATAGTGAATTATCAGAATGTTTTTTGCTAACCCAGTTTAACAATTTTAATAAATATCATCCAGTTATGAGCATGTTATAAGTGCCCAAATGAAATTACTCCACTTGTGATACAAACAGATAAAAGATTGTATTTACAATAAAAACATACATGGCAGTCAGTACCACTATATTTACACAATCTTTATTACTCATATGGTCTAACTAAGAACGCAAGGAAATGTACAGTTTTCAGTAATTAAGTTTTATTGGTACATGGAGGGGCAACAAGACCATGAGTACATGGAGATTGGAATAAAACTGACAACTTAGAACTCGAAGGTCCAAGTATGTACATGTAAACATACAATTCCTTGTAGGTGTCACTGGTACTACATGCAGCATGTGACCACTTTTGGTGATCGAGCCAACTCTGGCAGCATCTCAGTTACTGTGTTACCCATTGTTGAAATGCTGGTGCACGCTACACATGCCACAGTGGCCCAGCTTATGTCTGTGATAGGTGTAGAGGTACTACACTCCTCCAGGCATTGCCATCCACGACGCTGCACCTGCCAAGACATCTTGGTGTCCGTACCTGCATCTGCTGGAACTGGTGCTTGTGGGCTAAAGTGACTGGAACGAGGGCATCCTTGCCATCATGGATGCTCGGTAGATAGGACAGGCAATGGAAGGGACACCATCTCGGCATTGCGGCATTGGAGTCCATAATGTAGGGCACCAACTCGGGGAGTGACAATGGTGAATCAGCGAGGAGAGTTACGAAAGAAGATGACCCAGTTGCAATTGCTGCTGCAGGTGGTGCAGGTTCAGTGGAGAGAGAGGGATTGGCACCAACCACAGGAAGCAGTGGTGGAAACCAGTGGAACTGGATGAACAGGTGGTGCCAGATGAGCAGGAGGTGCCAAATGAGCAGGAGGCAGCCATATGAAGAGGCAGAGTTGGTTGAACGGGAGTTGGGCAGGCCACGACAGATGAGCAGGTGGCAACAGATGAATGTGTGATGACAGATGAACAGGCAGTGGCAGATGAACAGACACCACTGGATGAAAGTTTGTCTGGGGTTCCCATCCCATGGAGAAGAACTGGTACCCATCCAGGGATGTACGAGTTCATCAATGCAAACTGTGAAGACACGGCATCAACTCACTGTGGGTGATGACTTTCCAAAACCTCAGGCTTCGATGGGTGTGCTGGGCAGGAACTTTGTTGGAATCAACTCTAATGGGGCACACTCACTAGGTAGCAAGAAGTTAAACAGCATCCACAATTGAAGGTGCTGTAGGAGTTTAGCAGGACTCTTGGCCCCAATCTGCATTGTTCTATATGAGCTTGAGAAAACTGTAAGAGCCCTCTCAGAGGGAAAATCTGCCACATACTTATGTATTTGTTTCTTAAACATCCATACAAGTTATTCCATCTCCCTATGCCACTGTGGATGGAAAGGAGGCATTGTGATATGGCGAATGCCATAGTGGGTGCAAAAGTCCTTGAAAGATTGAGTCACAAACTGAGGACCCTTGTTCAAAACCAAAGAGCAAGGCAAGCTTTTGATAGAGAATATATTCAACAGGGCTTTGACAGCCACATCTGCCATCACAGACTGATAACAAATTTATTATTTATTTATCATATGGCAAGCAAACATCAAGTCTATTAATATAATCTATCGACTCTGGAGTTGCGAGCAGGAAGTCGTCGGGGCTCCCATTATAGGCTCTTCTGGAACACTCTTCAATAATGCGCTGATGGTCTGACTTTCTCTGCAGTCACACGGGATAGTATTTCACCCCATTTATACAGGGAGTAAGCACATCTGCCATGACAAGTTCTGTCATCAACAACCAGAAAGTGCCTAACAAAGGACCAGCAAAATCAATGTGGACTCTTTTCCCAAAGGTGTAATAGTTATGGCAAAAAAAAGTATGTTGTGCCACATGCTGAGTTGAACACTTGTGGCAGGCCATAACAAAGTGTTCCATCTCCCAATCGATATCCAGCCATATTACATGAAGGTGTGCCACCCGTTTCAAGTGAGAGGTCCTCAATGGCTCTGATGCAAAAAATGGAGAAACTTCCACTGCAGTGCCTCTGGAGCCATGATGCAGGGAAAACTGTCAACTGTAGAACAAATCCATCTGAGAGGAGAGACGATGGAGCAGTGGATAATAATCCTGAAGTGTGTCTGATGCCCACCTGGCAGATGGTCAAGTCACCCCCTACCATATGCTGTATCGTGCAGACAATCTGCTTGCAGTGCAACAGGGAGTAACAGTTAATAGCAAATACTCATCTTTGTTTCCTGGTGATCTCTATTGCTGCAGTGGTTGTTCAAGAATTTGTGGGTATCTGCTCCATGAAAGTGTGCTGCAACTTGCTGTGTTCTTGACAGTGTAGCTAATGATTTGGTAGCACCAAGAGAAATCAAAGTTGCCACAATGTTTCTCTTCAGAATTACATGTCTATTGCGTAATACAGTTACAAAACTAGCTCACAAAAACTGTCACAAAACTGAGACCCCGATGGCTGATTCACCACTGGTTATGTTATTCATTATTAAAAACAGAAAATTTATAGACTGCAATCATAAACTTGCTGGTGTATACCGACTGACATCATCAAAGGATGTATCAATTTGTTTCTTCACATTGCACCATAAAGCTTTACATGGCTTTTAGCTTTTAGTATTGAATCTCATAAAATCAGTTTGTCAACAATGTTTCTTATATAATCAAAATTATTAGTTGAAAAATTTTGTTAAACTGTGCATGCATTCCTTACATCAGTGCTAATGAAGAGCTAGTTTCACTTCTTGTGAAAGGTACTCTTAAATTACAAAATGAGTATTGTTTATGGTTTTATGTCCAAGTATCAATTAGTAACAGTCAAACCAGAGCAGAGATGTGATGGAATTAATGACAGTATTGTGCAGGCATAAGCTGGTGCCAGCACACCATGGATCATAGAGGTCAAAAGAAGATTGATTGAGACCAATGACAGGCTCACTGGAAACGCATTGCCAGTGCCCCCTCAGCCATCAGTATTTAGATAACTGCCATGAACCAGAGGGTTAGTTATTTCGAGTCTGTTATGCCATGTTAGTTCAAGTGACTTCAAGTCTGTCATCCATGAGGCACCGAGTCAGAGTCACAGTCACTGCTGCTAACTCAGAGACAGGCAGCACAAAGCAACCATAACAGTGTACATAGCAGACTTTGTACTTCACCAACAGTGAGGCTAAAGTGGACTAGAACAGAGAGCTTGTACCACAGCACATGGAAGCTTAAGATACATAGCTCTTTTTTATGTTAGTAAAGGACCCAGTTAATAATTGTGGACAGTTTGTATTATAGAAAGAGGATACCAGCCATCAAACAATGTCTTCTTCTTGCACACATGGTACAGCTCTGCAGAAACAATGAGATGACTTAAACAATGGTGATGAGGATGGGATAGATGGAGATGAGAATCATTCATTGAAAATGAATTTGCTTACATCTCCTTGTTTCAGATTGCAGGGATGCTCTCGGTCAAATGTTTCATACTTTGTTGTTTGCTCTTGTAAGTATTCCAGAAAGGGAGCTGTAGAACTAGTCATCTTTCTCTTTTCAGAGACTTTACTTCCTTTTTTTTGCTATATATATATATATATATATATATATATATATATATATATATATATATATATATATATATATATATATGAGGGAAACATTCCACGTGGGAAAAATATATCTAAAAACAAAGATGATGAGACTTACCAAACAAAAGCACTGGCAGGTCGATAGACACACAAACAAACACAAACATACACACAAAATTCAAGCTTTCGCAACAAACGGTTGCTTCGTCAGGAAAGAGGGAAGGAGAGGGAAAGACGAAAGGATGTGGGTTTTAAGGGAGAGGGTAAGGAGTCATTCCAATCCCAGGAGTAGAAAGACTTACCTTAGGGGGAAAAAAGGACAGGTATACACTCGCACACACACACATATCCATCCGCATATACACAGACACAAGCAGACATTTGTAAAGGCAACGAGTTTGGTAAGTCTCATCATCTTTGTTTTTTTTATATATATATATATATATATATATATATATATATAAAGCATGACAGGCTATTTTATATATATATATATATAATAGAGGGAAACGTTCCACGTGGGAAAAATATATTTAAAAAGAAAGATGATGAGACTTACCAAACAAAAGCGCTGGCAGGTCGATAGACACACAGACAAACACAAACATACACACAAAATCTAGCTTTCGCAACCAATGGTTGCCTCGTCAGGAAAGAGGGAAGGAGAGGGAAAGACAAAAGGATTTGGGTTTTAAGGGAGAGGGTAAGGAGTCATTCCAATCCCGGGAGCGGAAAGACTTACCTTAGGGGGAAAAAAGGAGGGAAAAAAGGACAGGTATACACTCGCACACACACACATATCCATCCTCATATACACAGACACAAGCAGACATTTGTAAAGGCAAAGAGTTTGGGCAGAGATGTCAGTCGGGGCGGATGTACAAAGGCAAAGATGATGTTGAAAGACAGGTGAGGTACGAGCGGCGGCAAATTGAAATTAGAAATTAGCGGAGATTGAGGCCTGGCGGATAGCGAGAAGAGAGGATATGCTGAAGGGCAAGTTCCCATCTCCGGAGTTCTGACAGGTTGGTGTTAGTGGGAAGTATCCAGATAACCCGGACGGTGTAACACTGTGCCAAGATGTGCTGGCCGTGCACCAAGGCATGTTTAGCCACAGGGTGATCCTCATTACCAACAAACACTGTCTGCCTGTGTCCATTCATGCGAATGGACAGTTTGTTGCTGGTCATTCCCACATAGAACGCTTCACAGTGTAGGCAGGTCAGTTGGTAAATCACGTGGGTGCTTTCACACGTGGCTCTGCCTTTGATCGTGTACACCTTCCGGGTTACAGGACTGGAGTAGGTGGTGGTGGGAGGGTGCATGGGACAGGTTTTACACCGGGGGCGGTTACAGGGGTAGGAGCCAGAGGGTAGGGAAGGTGGTCTGGGGATTTCATAGGGATGAACTAAAAGGTTGCGAAGGTTAGGTGGACGGCGGAAAGACACTCTTGGTGGAGTGGGGAGGATTTCATGAAGGATGGATCTCATTTCAGGGCAGGATTTGAGGAAGTCGTATCCCTGCCGGAGAGCCACATTCAGAATCTGATCCAGTCCCGGAAAGTATCCTGTCACAAGTGGGGCACTTTTGGGGTTCTTCTGTGGAAGGTTCCGGGTTTGAGGAGATGAGGAAGTGGCTCTGGTTATTTGCTTGTGTACCAGGTCGGGAGGGTAGTTACGGGATGCAAAAGCTGTTTTCAGGTTGTTGGTGTAGTGGTTCAAGGATTCCGGACTGGAGCAGATTCGTTTGCCACGAAGACCTAGGCTGTAGGGAAGGGACCGTTTGATGTGGAACGGGTGGCAGCTGTCATAATGGAGGTACTGTTGCTTGTTGGTGGGTTTGATGTAGACGGACGTGTGAAGCTGGCCATTGGACAGGTGGAGGTCAACGTCAAGGAAAGTGGCATGGGATTTGGAGTGGGACCAGGTGAATCTGATGGAACCAAAGGAGTTGAGGTTGGAGAGGAAATTCTGGAGTTCTTCTTCACTGTGAGTCCAGATCATGAAAATGTCATCAATAAATCTGTACCAAACTTCGGGTTGGCAGGCCTGGGTAACCAAGAAGGCTTCCTCTAAGCGACCCATGAATAGGTTGGCATACGAGGGGGCCATCCTGGTACCCATGGCTGTTCCCTTTAATTGTTGGTATGTCTGGCCTTCAAAAGTGAAGAAGTTGTGGGTCAGGATGAAGCTGGCTAAGGTAATGAGGAAAGAGGTTTTAGGTAGGGCGGCAGGTGATCGGCGTGAAAGGAAGTGCTCCATCGCAGCGAGGCCCTGGACATGCGGAATATTTGTGTATAAGGAAGTGGCATCAATGGTTACAAGGATGGTTTCCGGGGGTAACAGACTGGGTAGGGATTCCAGGCGTTCGAGAAAGTGGTTGGTGTCTTTGATGAAGGATGGGAGACTGCATGTAATGGGTTGAAGGTGTTGATCTACGTAGGCAGAGATGCGTTCGGTGGGGGCTTGGTAACCAGCTACAATGGGACGGCCGGGATGATTGGGTTTGTGAATTTTGGGAAGAAGGTAGAAGGTAGGGGTGCGGGGTGTTGGTGGGGTCAGGAGGTTGATGGAGTCGGGTGAAAGGTTTTGTAGGGGGCCTAAGGTTCTGAGGATTCCTTGAAGCTCCGCCTGGACATCAGGAATGGGATTGCCTTGGCAAACTTTGTAAGTAGTGTTGTCTGAAAGCTGACGCAGTCCCTCAGTCACATACTCCCGACGATCAAGTACCACAGTTGTGGAACCCTTGTCAGCCGGAAGAATGACGATGGATCGGTCAGCCTTCAGATCACGGATAGCCTGGGCTTCAGCAGTGGTGATGTTGGGAGTAGGATTAAGGTTTTTTAAGAAGGATTGAGAGGCAAGGCTGGAAGTCAGAAATTCCTGGAAGGTTAGGAGAGGGTGATTTTGAGGAAGAGGAGGTGGGTCCCGCTGTGACGGAGGACGGAACTGTTCCAGGCATGGTTCAATTTGGATAGTGTCTTGGGCAGTTGGATAATTAGGAGTAGGATTAGGATCATTTTTCTTCGTGGCAAAGTGATATTTCCAGCAGAGAGTACGGGTGTAGGACAGTAAATCTTTGACGAGGGCTGTTTGGTTAAATCTGGGAGTGGGGCTGAAGGTGAGGCCTTTGGATAGGACAGAGGTTTCGGATTGGGAGAGAGGTTTGGAGGAAAGGTTAACTACTGAATTGGGGTGTTGTGGTTCCAGATTGCGTTGATTGGAATTTTGAGGTTTTGGAGGGAGTGGAGCTGGAAGTGGGAGATTGAGTAGATGGGAGAGACTGGGTTTGTGTGCAATGAGAGGAGGTTGAGGTTTGCTGGAAAGGTTGTGAAGGGTGAGTGAGTTGCCTTTCCGGAGGTGGGAAACCAGGAGATTGGATAGTTTTTTAAGGTGGAGGGTGGCATGCTTTTCTAATTTGCGGTTGGCTTGTAGGAGGATGCTCTGAACAACCGGTGTGGATGTGGGAGAGGAAAGATTGAGGACTTTTATTAGGGACAGGAGTTGATGGGTGTGTTGATTGGCTGAGTGGATGTGTAGGTGAAGGATTAGGTGGGTGAGGGCAATGGATTGTTCAGTTTGGAACTGGTATAGGGACTGATGGAAAGAAGGGTTGCAGCCAGAGATGGGAACTTTAAGTGTGAGGCCTTTGGGGGTGTTTTTTTTTTTTTTTTTTTTTTTTTTTTTGAAGTGGGTTACGTATTATTACGTATTATTGAGTATATATCGGCGGGATAAAATTGAATACTGGATTACGGTAAAAAAGGAGAAGGTGAAAAGAAAGTAAAACTGCTGGCAAAAACAGAAGGAGGAAATAAGATGACAGAAAAGACTACGAAATGTAACAGTGACAATAACAATAACAAACGTGATTGTTGGGTTCAAATTAATGATATGAATATAATAGAGGGAAACGTTCCACGTGGGAAAAATATATTTAAAAAGAAAGATGATGAGACTTACCAAACAAAAGCGCTGGCAGGTCGATAGACACACAGACAAACACAAACATACACACAAAATCTAGCTTTCGCAACCAATGGTTGCCTCGTCAGGAAAGAGGGAAGGAGAGGGAAAGACAAAAGGATTTGGGTTTTAAGGGAGAGGGTAAGGAGTCATTCCAATCCCGGGAGCGGAAAGACTTACCTTAGGGGGAAAAAAGGAGGGAAAAAAGGACAGGTATACACTCGCACACACACACATATCCATCCTCATATACACAGACACAAGCAGACATTTGTAAAGGCAAAGAGTTTGGGCAGAGATGTCAGTCGGGGCGGATGTACAAAGGCAAAGATGATGTTGAAAGACAGGTGAGGTACGAGCGGCGGCAAATTGAAATTAGAAATTAGCGGAGATTGAGGCCTGGCGGATAGCGAGAAGAGAGGATATGCTGAAGGGCAAGTTCCCATCTCCGGAGTTCTGACAGGTTGGTGTTAGTGGGAAGTATCCAGATAACCCGGACGGTGTAACACTGTGCCAAGATGTGCTGGCCGTGCACCAAGGCATGTTTAGCCACAGGGTGATCCTCATTACCAACAAACACTGTCTGCCTGTGTCCATTCATGCGAATGGACAGTTTGTTGCTGGTCATTCCCACATAGAACGCTTCACAGTGTAGGCAGGTCAGTTGGTAAATCACGTGGGTGCTTTCACACGTGGCTCTGCCTTTGATCGTGTACACCTTCCGGGTTACAGGACTGGAGTAGGTGGTGGTGGGAGGGTGCATGGGACAGGTTTTACACCGGGGGCGGTTACAGGGGTAGGAGCCAGAGGGTAGGGAAGGTAACTACCCTCCCGACCTGGTACACAAGCAAATAACCAGAGCCACTTCCTCATCTCCTCAAACCCGGAACCTTCCACAGAAGAACCCCAAAAGTGCCCCACTTGTGACAGGATACTTTCCGGGACTGGATCAGATTCTGAATGTGGCTCTCCAGCAGGGATACGACTTCCTCAAATCCTGCCCTGAAATGAGATCCATCCTTCATGAAATCCTCCCCACTCCACCAAGAGTGTCTTTCCGCCGTCCACCTAACCTTCGCAACCTTTTAGTTCATCCCTATGAAATCCCCACTCTCTGCTGGAAATATCACTTTGCCACGAAGAAAAATGATCCTAATCCTACTCCTAATTATCCAACTCCCCAAGACACTATCCAAATTGAACCATGCCTGGAACAGTTCCGTCCTCCGTCACAGCGGGACCCACCTCCTCTTCCTCAAAATCACCCTCTCCTAACCTTCCAGGAATTTCTGACTTCCAGCCTTGCCTCTCAATCCTTCTTAAAAAACCTTAATCCTACTCCCAACATCACCACTGCTGAAGCCCAGGCTATCCGTGATCTGAAAGCTGACCGATCCATCGTCATTCTTCCGGCTGACAAGGGTTCCACAACTGTGGTACTTGATCGTCGGGAGTATGTGACTGAGGGACTGCGTCAGCTTTCAGACAACACTACTTACAAAGTTTGCCAAGGCAATCCCATTCCTGATGTCCAGGCGGAGCTTCAAGGAATCCTCAGAACCTTAGGCCCCCTACAAAACCTTTCACCCGACTCCATCAACCTCCTGACCCCACCAACACCCCGCACCCCTACCTTCTACCTTCTTCCCAAAATTCACAAACCCAATCATCCCGGCCGTCCCATTGTAGCTGGTTACCAAGCCCCCACCGAACGCATCTCTGCCTACGTAGATCAACACCTTCAACCCATTACATGCAGTCTCCCATCCTTCATCAAAGACACCAACCACTTTCTCGAACGCCTGGAATCCCTACCCAGTCTGTTACCCCCGGAAACCATCCTTGTAACCATTGATGCCACTTCCTTATACACAAATATTCCGCATGTCCAGGGCCTCGCTGCGATGGAGCACTTCCTTTCACGCCGATCACCTGCCGCCCTACCTAAAACCTCTTTCCTCATTACCTTAGCCAGCTTCATCCTGACCCACAACTTCTTCACTTTTGAAGGCCAGACATACCAACAATTAAAGGGAACAGCCATGGGTACCAGGATGGCCCCCTCGTATGCCAACCTATTCATGGGTCGCTTAGAGGAAGCCTTCTTGGTTACCCAGGCCTGCCAACCCGAAGTTTGGTACAGATTTATTGATGACATTTTCATGATCTGGACTCACAGTGAAGAAGAACTCCAGAATTTCCTCTCCAACCTCAACTCCTTTGGTTCCATCAGATTCACCTGGTCCCACTCCAAATCCCATGCCACTTTCCTTGACGTTGACCTCCACCTGTCCAATGGCCAGCTTCACACGTCCGTCTACATCAAACCCACCAACAAGCAACAGTACCTCCATTATGACAGCTGCCACCCGTTCCACATCAAACGGTCCCTTCCCTACAGCCTAGGTCTTCGTGGCAAACGAATCTGCTCCAGTCCGGAATCCTTGAACCACTACACCAACAACCTAAAAACAGCTTTTGCATCCCGTAACTACCCTCCCGACCTGGTACACAAGCAAATAACCAGAGCCACTTCCTCATCTCCTCAAACCCGGAACCTTCCACAGAAGAACCCCAAAAGTGCCCCACTTGTGACAGGATACTTTCCGGGACTGGATCAGATTCTGAATGTGGCTCTCCAGCAGGGATACGACTTCCTCAAATCCTGCCCTGAAATGAGATCCATCCTTCATGAAATCCTCCCCACTCCACCAAGAGTGTCTTTCCGCCGTCCACCTAACCTTCGCAACCTTTTAGTTCATCCCTATGAAATCCCCAGACCACCTTCCCTACCCTCTGGCTCCTACCCCTGTAACCGCCCCCGGTGTAAAACCTGTCCCATGCACCCTCCCACCACCACCTACTCCAGTCCTGTAACCCGGAAGGTGTACACGATCAAAGGCAGAGCCACGTGTGAAAGCACCCACGTGATTTACCAACTGACCTGCCTACACTGTGAAGCGTTCTATGTGGGAATGACCAGCAACAAACTGTCCATTCGCATGAATGGACACAGGCAGACAGTGTTTGTTGGTAATGAGGATCACCCTGTGGCTAAACATGCCTTGGTGCACGGCCAGCACATCTTGGCACAGTGTTACACCGTCCGGGTTATCTGGATACTTCCCACTAACACCAACCTGTCAGAACTACGGAGATGGGAACTTGCCCTTCAGCATATCCTCTCTTCTCGCTATCCGCCAGGCCTCAATCTCCGCTAATTTCTAATTTCAATTTGCCGCCGCTCGTACCTCACCTGTCTTTCAACATCATCTTTGCCTTTGTACATCCGCCCCGACTGACATCTCTGCCCAAACTATTTGCCTTTACAAATGTCTGCTTGTGTCTGTGTATATGAGGAAGGATATGTGTGTGTGTGCGAGTGTATACCTGTCCTTTTTTCCCTCCTTTTTTCCCCCTAAGGTAAGTCTTTCCGCTCCTGGGATTGGAATGACTCCTTACCCTCTCCCTTAAAACCCAAATCCTTTTGTCTTTCCCTCTCCTTCCCTCTTTCCTGACGAGGCAACCATTCGTTGCGAAAGCTAGATTTTGTGTGTATGTTTGTGTTTGTCTGTGTGTCTATCGACCTGCCAGCGCTTTTGTTTGGTAATTCTCATCATCTTTCTTTTTAAATATATTTTTCCCACGTGGAACGTTTCCCTCTATTATATTCATATCATTAATTTGAACCCAACAATCACGTTTGTTATTGTTATTGTCACTGTTACATTTCGTAGTCTTTTCTGTCATCTTATTTCCTCCTTCTGTTTTTGCCAGCAGTTTTACTTTCTTTTCACCTTCTCCTTTTTTACCGTAATCCAGTATTCAATTTTATCCCGCCGATATATACTCAATAATACGTAATAATACGTAACCCACTTCAAAAAAAAAAAAAAAAAAAAAAAAAAAAAAAAAAAAAAAAAAAAAAAAAAAAAAAAAAAAATTCCGCTTTCAACACTACCGCTGCTATAAAATCCACCGTTTCCATTTCACAAACAGTTCCTTTCAGCTATTTAACAACCTTTTCGGCTAGTTTTAATATCTTTTGCTTTATTTCCATTTCCGTTTTTCTCACATCATCGATCATTTCTAGCCGCTTCCCACAGGTTTTAACGTCATTATTTCTTCATCAGACAATTGTTAGCTTCATTTCCATAATCTGTCACCACCAAACCACCCTTTTAATACATCCTCACGTAGTTTTTTCGAAATTCTCCCGTATTTCTTCACCCTTTAACGTGTTTTGGCGGCAACACAACCACCTAACCGTCATGCACAACATTTTCTACCTACACAAGTTCACCACAGGATCAACAGCCCAGCTCTAACCAACCCTTTTTCGCCTTTTTTCACACCAGATCTCCATTTGCTTTCTAGTTTTACCTTTATCTCTCCCCATATATTTTTATATTTATTTTCATTTTCATTTCAGCCTCGTGTTCCACTTTCCACCTTCTAGGACCATGTCACCCTCACAACACCTCCACAACGACCCCATTAAGTTTTATTTACATTCCCTCCGCAAACATGCCTTCGCCCTAGCCAGATTACACTCCCATATTTTATTTTCTCAGGCTTGTCTGACATTTGGCATCACCCCCAAAGGCCTCACACTTAAAGTTCCCATCTCTGGCTGCAACCCTTCTTTCCATCAGTCCCTATACCAGTTCCAAACTGAACAATCCATTGCCCTCACCCACCTAATCCTTCACCTACACATCCACTCAGCCAATCAACACACCCATCAACTCCTGTCCCTAATAAAAGTCCTCAATCTTTCCTCTCCCACATCCACACCGGTTGTTCAGAGCATCCTCCTACAAGCCAACCGCAAATTAGAAAAGCATGCCACCCTCCACCTTAAAAAACTATCCAATCTCCTGGTTTCCCACCTCCGGAAAGGCAACTCACTCACCCTTCACAACCTTTCCAGCAAACCTCAACCTCCTCTCATTGCACACAAACCCAGTCTCTCCCATCTACTCAATCTCCCACTTCCAGCTCCACTCCCTCCAAAACCTCAAAATTCCAATCAACGCAATCTGGAACCACAACACCCCAATTCAGTAGTTAACCTTTCCTCCAAACCTCTCTCCCAATCCGAAACCTCTGTCCTATCCAAAGGCCTCACCTTCAGCCCCACTCCCAGATTTAACCAAACAGCCCTCGTCAAAGATTTACTGTCCTACACCCGTACTCTCTGCTGGAAATATCACTTTGCCACGAAGAAAAATGATCCTAATCCTACTCCTAATTATCCAACTCCCCAAGACACTATCCAAATTGAACCATGCCTGGAACAGTTCCGTCCTCCGTCACAGCGGGACCCACCTCCTCTTCCTCAAAATAACCCTCTCCTAACCTTCCAGGAATTTCTGACTTCCAGCCTTGCCTCTCAATCCTTCTTAAAAAACCTTAATCCTACTCCCAACATCACCACTGCTGAAGCCCAGGCTATCCGTGATCTGAAGGCTGACCGATCCATCGTCATTCTTCCGGCTGACAAGGGTTCCACAACTGTGGTACTTGATCGTCGGGAGTATGTGACTGAGGGACTGCGTCAGCTTTCAGACAACACTACTTACAAAGTTTGCCAAGGCAATCCCATTCCTGATGTCCAGGCGGAGCTTCAAGGAATCCTCAGAACCTTAGGCCCCCTACAAAACCTTTCACCCGACTCCATCAACCTCCTGACCCCACCAACACCCCGCACCCCTACCTTCTACCTTCTTCCCAAAATTCACAAACCCAATCATCCCGGCCGTCCCATTGTAGCTGGTTACCAAGCCCCCACCGAACGCATCTCTGCCTACGTAGATCAACACCTTCAACCCATTACATGCAGTCTCCCATCCTTCATCAAAGACACCAACCACTTTCTCGAACGCCTGGAATCCCTACCCAGTCTGTTACCCCCGGAAACCATCCTTGTAACCATTGATGCCACTTCCTTATACACAAATATTCCGCATGTCCAGGGCCTCGCTGCGATGGAGCACTTCCTTTCACGCCGATCACCTGCCGCCCTACCTAAAACCTCTTTCCTCATTACCTTAGCCAGCTTCATCCTGACCCACAACTTCTTCACTTTTGAAGGCCAGACATACCAACAATTAAAGGGAACAGCCATGGGTACCAGGATGGCCCCCTCGTATGCCAACCTATTCATGGGTCGCTTAGAGGAAGCCTTCTTGGTTACCCAGGCCTGCCAACCCGAAGTTTGGTACAGATTTATTGATGACATTTTCATGATCTGGACTCACAGTGAAGAAGAACTCCAGAATTTCCTCTCCAACCTCAACTCCTTTGGTTCCATCAGATTCACCTGGTCCCACTCCAAATCCCATGCCACTTTCCTTGACGTTGACCTCCACCTGTCCAATGGCCAGCTTCACACGTCCGTCCACATCAAACCCACCAACAAGCAACAGTACCTCCATTATGACAGCTGCCACCCGTTCCACATCAAACGGTCCCTTCCCTACAGCCTAGGTCTTCGTGGCAAACGAATCTGCTCCAGTCCGGAATCCTTGAACCACTACACCAACAACCTGAAAACAGCTTTTGCATCCCGTAACTACCCTCCCGACCTGGTACACAAGCAAATAACCAGAGCCACTTCCTCATCTCCTCAAACCCGGAACCTTCCACAGAAGAACCCCAAAAGTGCCCCACTTGTGACAGGATACTTTCCGGGACTGGATCAGATTCTGAATGTGGCTCTCCAGCAGGGATACGACTTCCTCAAATCCTGCCCTGAAATGAGATCCATCCTTCATGAAATCCTCCCCACTCCACCAAGAGTGTCTTTCCGCCGTCCACCTAACCTTCGCAACCTTTTAGTTCATCCCTATGAAATCCCCAGACCACCTTCCCTACCCTCTGGCTCCTACCCCTGTAACCGCCCCCGGTGTAAAACCTGTCCCATGCACCCTCCCACCACCACCTACTCCAGTCCTGTAACCCGGAAGGTGTACACGATCAAAGGCAGAGCCACGTGTGAAAGCACCCACGTGATTTACCAACTGACCTGCCTACACTGTGAAGCGTTCTATGTGGGAATGACCAGCAACAAACTGTCCATTCGCATGAATGGACACAGGCAGACAGTGTTTGTTGGTAATGAGGATCACCCTGTGGCTAAACATGCCTTGGTGCACGGCCAGCACATCTTGGCACAGTGTTACACCGTCCGGGTTATCTGGATACTTCCCACTAACACCAACCTGTCAGAACTACGGAGATGGGAACTTGCCCTTCAGCATATCCTCTCTTCTCGCTATCCGCCAGGCCTCAATCTCCGCTAATTTCTAATTTCAATTTGCCGCCGCTCGTACCTCACCTGTCTTTCAACATCATCTTTGCCTTTGTACATCCGCCCCGACTGACATCTCTGCCCAAACTCTTTGCCTTTACAAATGTCTGCTTGTGTCTGTGTATATGAGGATGGATATGTGTGTGTGTGCGAGTGTATACCTGTCCTTTTTTCCCTCCTTTTTTCCCCCTAAGGTAAGTCTTTCCGCTCCCGGGATTGGAATGACTCCTTACCCTCTCCCTTAAAACCCAAATCCTTTTGTCTTTCCCTCTCCTTCCCTCTTTCCTGACGAGGCAACCATTGGTTGCGAAAGCTAGATTTTGTGTGTATGTTTGTGTTTGTCTGTGTGTCTATCGACCTGCCAGTGCTTTTGTTTGGTAAGTCTCATCATCTTTCTTTTTAAATATATATATATATATATATATATATATATATATATATAATAGAGGGAAACATTCCACGTGGGAAAAATATATCTAAAAAGAAAGATGATGAGACTTAGCGCTGGCAGGTCGATAGACCCACAAACAAACACAAACATACACACAAAATTCAAGCTTTATATATAATTAAAACCCACATCCTTTTGTCTTTCTCTCCCCTTCCCTCTTTCCTGATGAGGCAACGGTTGGTTGCGAAGGCTTGAATTTTGTGTTTGTGTTTGTTTGTGTGTCTACCGACCTGTCAGCACTTTCGTTTGGTGGGTCACATCATATATATGGGTCACATCATATATATATATATATATATATATATATATATATATATATATATATATATATATATATATATATATATAATAGAAGGAAACATTCCACGTGGGATAAAATATATCTAAAAACAAAGATGATGTGACTTACCAAACAAAAGCGTTGGCACGTCGATAGACACACAAACAAACACAAACATACACACAAAATTCTAGCTTTCGCAACCAACGGTTGCCTCATCAGGAAAGAGGGAAGGAGAGGGAAAGACGAAAGGATTTTGGTTTTAAGGGAGAGGGTAAGGAGTCATTCCAATCCCGGGAGCGGAAAGACTTACCTTAGGGGGAAAAAAGGACGGGTATACACTTGCCAACACACACATATCCATCCACACATATACAGACCTGGTCTGTATATGTGTGGATGGATATGTGTGTGTGTGCGAGTGTATACCTGTCCTTTTTTCCCCCTAAGGTAAGTCTTTCTGCTCCCGGGATTGGAATGACTCCATACCCTCTCCCTAAAAACCCAAATCCTTTCGTCTTTCCCTCTCCTTCCGTCTTTCCTGATGAGGCATCCGTTGGTTGCGAAATCAGAATTTTGTGTGTATGTTTGTGTTTGTTTGTGTGTCTATCGACCTGCCAGCGCTTTTGTTTGGTAAGTCTCATCATCTTTGTTTTTAGATATATTTTTCCCACGTGGAATGTTTCCCTCTATTATATTCATATATGTGTGTGTGTGTGTGTGAGTGTGTGTGTGTGTGTGTGTGTGTGTGTGTGTGTGTGACTTACCAAAAGAAAGCACTGGCACGTCAATAGACACACAAACAAACACAAACATACACACAAAATTCTAGCTTTCGCAACCAACGGCTGCTACGTCAGGAAAGAGGCAAGGAGAGGGAAAGACGAAAGGATGTGGGTTTTAAGGGAGAGGGTAAGGAGTCATTCGAAGCTCATTGTCCAGTTCATCAGGTTCAAGATAGCATGAAGCTACAATGCTTTCTTTCAATTGCAGGGACCCCAGTGTTCACGTTAATACAGAAACTATTCTCAACTGCATTTCCTGATGAACTTAGCTATGGCAAAATAATTGCAGCATTACGGTAACATAGTACTATGACCAGCAAGTTCAAGTAACTGCAACCACATATCAGTTTTATTCTTTTGTATTATCTAGGGTCCTCCTTTCAGCCCCAAACCTGCATTTGATCATGCTGCTTTGGGGAAGGACCTCCTTTCCTTCACACGTAATACCATTGGAAATATCACTTTGCAACCCAACTTCAAAACCTTTCCAACAGCAAACCTGACATTGAACCCCATGTTTAAAAATTCAGACCACGATCCCAACTTGATCCACCACCACTACTTCAAAATCATTCCTTACAAGCCTTCCAAGAATTCCTCACGTCCAAAATTGCCTCACAACCCTTTCTTAGGTCCCTACAACATGACTCTAACCTGTCCTCTGCAGAACTCCAGGATGTACGTTCCCTAAAAGCTGATGACTCCGTCATTATCCTCCCAGCAGACAAAGGATTTACCACTGTAGTACTTGACCAAAATGAGTATGTTAGTGAAGGTCTACTACACCAGCTGTCTGACACCTCTACATATAGTGTCTGCCATCAATATCCCATCCCTGTGATTCAAACTGACCTGCTGTCCCTCCTTAAAACCTCAGACCACTCCCAAGGTCTACATCTCAATCCATAGAATTTCTCACCCCGCCCAAACCATGCACCCCCAATTTTATCTTCTTCCTAAAATCCACAAACCCAATCATCCTGGCTGTCTTATAGTTGCTGGCTTCAAAGCACTCACAGAACGTATATCTGCCTTAGTTATTCAACACCTGCAACCTATAGAACAGAAACTCCTACATCAAAGGTAACAACCATTTCCTAGATTGTTTGAAATCTGTGCCTGTCCCACTCCCACCACACACCTTGCTTGTCACCATTGATGCAACCTCCCTCTATACCAACATTCCCCATATACATGGTCTCTCTGCTGCTGAACATTTCCTTGGTCAGTGCACCTGACATCCCTCCTACTCACCTAAAGCAACTTTATACTTACCAACAACTGCCTCACATTTGAGGGGTAGACATACAAACAGATCAGGGGTACGGCCATGGAGACCAGGATTTCTTCTTCCTGTGCCAACCTCTTCATGGGTTGCTTGGAAGGGGCTTTCCTGGTATCCATAAGTTTTCAGCTCCTGGTTTGGTTTAGATACATTGATGACATTATGGCGAGTGTTATACTTATAACACAGAAAACACCAATTACTTTCACTACGTAATATTTTAGTGGCACACGATAAATACAAACACAAAGAAATAGATTTCGACAATCACGGTAACAGTCATGACGAATGTCTCACACCAACTAGTCAACAACCAAAGTAAGTAAAAATGAAGTACAAAAAAGCAAAGATATTAATATTTTCTGGTAGTTCTGCCACAGAGCCCCCCCCCCCCCCCCCCCCCAAGGAGCACGGAGCGCATAGGAGGAGTGATGAGGAGTAAGTGATAAAGGGAAGGTAAACATTTAAGGCATGATGTAATCTTAAAGTCTGAGAGGTGGCCGTACGGTGCGGCCAGCATGGGTGATGGCAACAGGGGTAGGAGGATTCGGGGAAGATGAAGGAGAAGGGGGGGTTCCTCTTATAAATAAAACATTATTAGAGTCTACATAGGCTGAAATGTCATTTTGTGAACTACCAGGAGCCACATTGAAGCACTGTAATAGCTTAATGTCTTTCTGGTCAGACGGCACAGAATTGTTTTGAATTTCAAATAAAAATAGAAAAGTGTCCACAAGTTGAATTTTTATAGAGTCCACATCATAGTCACTCAAGTTCACTTGAAACACTAGTTCATTACTGCTGGCACTCGGAGGCGTGAAGTACAGAAGAGGGGGGCCTTGACTTGCAGGGAGAGTTTGATTAGCTTGTGGAGAAGTGTTAGAACAGGCCTCTGAAGTTTCTTGCAAAACAGATTCATTATCATGTATGTTGGTGTCGTTAAGGATCCATGCTGGTTTCAATCACTCAATGGACACGACAGATGGTTTGTTCTTAAAGAGGATCGTATAAGTATTTTCAGAGTGTGACAGGAGCCAGTATGGGCCAGTGTAGGGTGGAGCAAGGGGTGGACATACGGCACCTTCTCTAAGCATCACATAGTTACAAGAACTGAGGTGTGGGTGAATGAAAACCAGAAGGGTAGCATGCGATCGAGGTTGCGGAAAACGTAACTTGGTGATATGCTGTCGAACCTGTCTTACCAACTCGGGAAGTTGATCCTCAGGAAGTAGAGGAGGATCATCAAGAAAATCCGCCGGAAGTGCGAGGTTTTCTCCGTATACCATCTCAGCAACTGATGCTTTAAGGTCTTCTTTGAAAACCGTCCTCAACCCTAAAAGGACCCAGGGGAGTGCCTCAGTCCAAGAGGAAGAATGACACATGAGAGCGACCTTCAGGGTATGGTGCCATCGTTCTATTAGGCCATTAGATTGCGTGTGATAGGCTGTAGTTCTGAATTTGTTGATACCACACAGTTGACAGAGGCGATTAAACAGATTAGATTCAAATTGTCTCCGCTGGTCTGTGGTAAGTGAAGTAGCGCAACCAAAACGAGAAAGCCAATGGTGGACAAAAGCGTTAGCTACAGTGTCGGCCGTAATGTCCGCGATGGGGATAGCCTCGGCCCAACGTGTGGTACGATCTATCATGGTCAGTAAGTAACGGAAATTGTTAGATATCGGTAATGGACCGACAATGTCCAAGTGGACATGACGGAATCTACCTGAGGACACAGTAAATTTGCCTAATGGGGGCTTAGTATGTTTGTGTATTTTGGCTCTCTGGCAAGGTATGCATGCTCTCGCCCACCGAGTACAATCTCTTTTTACATTAGGCCAAACGTATCTCTCCGTAATGAGGCACATAGTCGCGCGAATGCTCGGGTGAGCGAGATTGTGGATTGTGTCGAAAACGTCTTTCCTAAGAGCTTTAGGGACTATAGGACAAGGATGACCTGTTTTAATGTCACAATACAAAGAGCAATCAACATTAGGGAATGGAAGTAGAGCAATTTGTAAGGAAGTATCAGAGTCAGAGAGAAGGTGCTGTATCTCTGGGTCGGATAGCTGGAGCTCGTGTAAGCGGTGTGGATCAATAGCTGTCTTCAGGGAGGACAGGCGTGACAGGTAGTCTGCTGCAACATTGCCATTACCCCTGATATATTGAAAGTCTGAAACATATTGTAATACTAAATCCATATGGCGGAACCTTCTGGGTAGTACATCTAATGCTGGTTTGTGGAGAGCCTCGACAAGGGACTTGTGATCTGTGTAAACTGTCACAAGTCAGGCTTCAATATCTGTACGAAAGTACTTTATGGCCTCATAAATGGCGTAAAGTTCACGATCAAATGTGGACCACTTTCTTTGCGTTTCGGTGAGCTTTTTTTTGAAAAGAAACGCAGGGGTGTAGTACCTGTTGGTAGGGTCTGCTGCAAAACTGCGCCAATGGCATTATCGCTAGCATCTGTGGTTATTGTCAGGGGGCGTCAGGGTGAGGGTGAGATAGGGTAATAGCGTTCACTAAGGCGTACTTAAGTGAGTCAAAGGCTCGCTGCATGGTCTGATCCCATTCTGTGTGTCTGTCGCCTGTGGTATTCTTTCCCTTTGAGGCGTCAGTGAGAAGGGCTTGAAGAGATGCCGCATGTGGAATGTGGAGTCTAAAAAAATTTACCATTCCGACATATCTACATAACTCTTTACAGGTTTGAGGGAGGGGAAGGTCAAGTATTTGTTCTACTCTATCTGAGGTGGGACGAATGCCCTCATTATTGACCAAATGTCCCAGGAAAATAACCTCTGGCTTCTCCAGTTGGGATTTGTCATGATTAATCTCAACTCCGTGTCATGCCAATCTACCAAAAACCTGTTGGAGGTGTTGTTTGTGTTCCTCTGCAGTTGTGGAGAAAATAATGATGTCGTCTAGGTAGGCATAGCAAAAATTAAGGCCACGTAGAATGGTGTCAATGAATCTTTGCCAGGTCTGAGAGGCATTCTTCAATCCATAAGGCATAAACAAATATTCATATAGTCCAAATGGGGTGATGATAGCGGTTTTGGGGATATCTTCTGGGTGCATCGGAATCTGATGGTATGCCTTTTTGCAGTCTAACACAGAGAAAAAGTTGGCACCGAACATGGATTGTGAAAAGTCTTGGAGGTGTGGGACAGGGTAGTTATCAAGTATTGTTCTGGCGTTCAAACGCCTATAGTCTCCACAGAGTCAAAAGGAATTGTCCTTTTTGGGAACGACATGTATTGGGGAAGACCACGCACTGTCCGAGGGGTGGACTATACCCAAGCGTAAAAGTTCATTAATACATTCTTTGGCAGCGGTAATTTTTTTTGCATTGAGGCGTCGGGGGCGAGAACGGATAGGCGGTCCCTCAGTTGTGTTAAGCCGGTGACAGACGCCCGTAGTAATGGCCTTGATTTTGTGAATAGGCGTGGCCGAAATACGTGGAGGGACGCAGGAAGGCGCGACGTTATCGTCGGTGCGTGGTAAGTATGAAAGGGAGCTAACCTGAAACATGTTATCATTGAATGGTAGTTCAGGGAAAGCTGCAGTGTTGTCCGCAGAGCTGCGCTGTGCAACAGCCGGCGGGGTTCCATTGACTATGGTGTTACTGCATGAGGGAATCGTTACGCGTGCAAGCACGGCGTCGCCTGTAACAGCTGTCGCCTCTGTGTTTTGATGAGAGGCGGACAGTGAAGCGCAGGGTGGGGGGTTGCTGGACAGGTTGCCGTCTTCGCTGTCTGGGTCGTGGCAGGCACTGCTGTGGTTGCGTATAAACAGCGGTGCGCTATGCAGGTCCCGTGTAGTTTCGTGCGTGTTATTACTTTTAATCTTGATCTCCTCTCTAAACCTGTGCAATTCATCAGTCAGGGCATCACAACGTTGAAGTAGCCTTGCATTGTCTTCAGACAGTTGGTTGATTTCGAGGCGTTGCGTAACTAAGTTCACTACGGCAGCTTTGACCTCCTCAGATAGATTAGAAACTGTCTCTTTGTCTTGTTGACAGGACATATTCGAGCTGCATCCTGTCGTTGTGGATGGGGAAAATCTCGCCGAAAATTTTTGTTTAAAATCCACTGAGCAGAGGGCAGGTGTAATTAAGTCCAAAGAAAAGTTATGAGCAGTTAAGAAGTCCAATCCTAATACTGGCTCGTCGATTTCTACTACTGAAAATGTCCATTCATAATTATGTGTATCATCGAAGTAAATGCGAAGTTGCGTTACACCATAAATCTTTAATGAGGAATTGTTGGCTGCTCTGATTTGGTGAGGCGAATGCTTGATTGTAGAAGTGACCATTGAACGTGGAATGATGCTCACATCGGCACCAGTGTCCACTAAAAACCATTTCTGAGAAGCTATATCCTGGATATACAAACGTCCGAGAGAATAATTCGGAAGTACCAGCCTGTGATCTGTTAGGCGACTTGACGTCACAGTGCAGACCAGTGCACCTATAGCGGCCCGCCGTGCATGTTTGGGTGCATTGCACAAGGTGAGTGGCAATTCCTGGCTGTATTACCGTAAACAGAGTGATACCAGCAGAGAGGATAAACTTGCTGATCCTGTATTGTTACCAGGTGAAGGACGTCACTTGAAGCTGTGGTATGGGATGGTGAAGGACGGTGTGGAATCTGGTGCTCAGCCAGTGTACTCTGTCTGTTGTTTTGGAAAGATTGGCCTCTGCCACGTGGGGGAGGCGTAATATCGAGGGGGGCACACATAGATAACTTTCTTCTGTTGATTATCTTATATGCGGCGTCGCCAGCAATAATTTCGCTTGTAGAGGTTCGTGGTTGTGTGACAGGAGCTGCAGTTGGATAGCTTGCGGCAGCTTTGCAACCCAGAAAGAAAGTAAAGCTTCATCTGGCGTAGTTTTGCTATTGAAGACTGCTCTGATACGTAGCCACAGTTGTGAAGGAATCGAGTCTTTGAGATGTACATCTCATAGTATGCATAAAACAAACTCTTGCGTAGTCATAGCTAGACATTCACAGATCTGTTGTTTTGCCAGTGCGTAATGATTTGCGGGGGCCGCCGACAGCACTAAGTCCTGTACCCACTCAGCGTGGTCCTCTAGGGCATTAATAAGCACAATAAATTTAGCACTGTCTGAATCAATGTCTAGGGCGGTGAATATAGTCTCTGCCAAAATAAACCACATATGCGGATCGTCCATCGTGAACCTTGGTAATTTAGGAATTTTCTCACTCTTGTGTTGTGGATGTAACAGATTTGATAGCACAGCGGATGGGAGTGGCGGAGTGTTAATGAAGCTGTCACTCGCGGCGGCTGGTTTAAACACGGCTGGCGCGGGAGGCGCAGCCGGGGCTGCGCAAACAATCGGGGAGGGACGACTGTCCAACCAGTGACTGTTGTCACTGAAATTTGTAACCATCTGTTTTTGTAGTGAGAATGTGTCCAAAACTGATTTATCAGCAATATATGGGGAGCTCCAAGTGATCTGTGGGCTCGAAAAGTCTGTGAGGTTCATAGTGTTGGGGCACTGTTGCACACTACATGTCACAGGAGGTTGTAAATACGACGCACTGTGAGTCACAAATTTAGGCACAGCACTCATGATTGGTTTGTTATAGATGAACATAGAAAAAGATTTCATAGCAGGTGACATCACTGATGATGTTGAACGAGTCCACAATGGCATTGTTGATGACGGAGAAAACTCCACGGCGTTGTACTTATCTTCCAATTTTATCCCAGTTGTTGGCGGCGTTGTGCGTAGGAAACCATGGAAAGGCAGTGTAGAGGCACCATTAGTATCATGTTGTAGTCCGAAAGGAGCGGAAGGTGAGCGATGTGGAGATGTCGAAGTAAACGGCCACATTGTCGAATCGGACGTATGTTGCGCGTCGCAGGTCACCAGTATGGCGAGTGTTATACTTATAACACAGAAAACACCATTTACTTTCACTACGTAATATTTTATTGGCACACGATAAATCAAAACACAAAGAAATAGATTTCGACAATCACGGTAACAGTCATGACGAATGTCTCACACCAACTAGTCAACAACCAAAGTAAGTAAAAACGAAGTACAAAAAAGCAAAGATATTAATATTTTCTGGTAGTTCTGCCACAACATCTTTATCACGGAAACTCTGAATACCTTCTCCCAATCAAATTTCTAATGGTCCTATCCAGAATCCCATGCCACTTTCATTGATGTGGATCTCATCCTACCGAAGGCCAGCTACACACTTCTGTCCACATTAAACCTACCAACAAACAACACTAACTTACGTTTTGACAGTTGCCATCCTTTCCATGTCAAACGTTCCCTCCCATACAGCCTTGGCATCCAAGGCAAATGTATTTGGTTGGATGCAGACTCTTTACAGTGTTATGTAACATGGCGAAAAGTGTTTTTGTGTGGTGAAGTTTGGGATGTGTATCATTGCTTAACACAAGAAAAACAATATACCATGTCATATTGTGGATATCCTCCACCAAATAAATAATACACATCTTGTGTAATCCAGGGTGCTGCTTCCTCAGGCTCCCATAGGTTCATATTGATGTTACTGCAACGCCACACAGGTATCATGTAATGGTTGAAATAAGTTACGTATTTCTTGTTCACAAAAAGTTTTATTTCACAAAAAAATGGTTCAAATGGCTCTGAGTACTATGGGACTTAACTTCTGAGGTCATCAGTCCCCTAGAACTTACAACTACTTAAATCTAACTAACCTATGGACATCACACACATCCATGCCTGAGGTCGCGCGGTTCCAGACTGTAGCGCCTAGAACCTGTAAGGGATCTGTGACCCCATGAACGTAGCTGCTAGTATCCGAAACCCAGGTCGATAGCAGACAGGAGTTGATTGTCGAGCACTGCAGGACGCAGTGAGACTAGTGTCAAATGAGAGATGGTACTGGGGAGACAGGCAAGAATGGTGGTCGTGTGAGTAGTAAACAGTAAATTCACTGGAGTATGATGAATGAGTGCCTGCCCCTGATCATCGTTGAGTTGACCTTCACCACTACCGATTCGCGAGTGATATGAAACCAAAAGTGACAAGTGCAGAATTACGTGTTTTGTGTCAACAGCGTCGGCCAGCAACAACCATCGATTGCAGCGAGGATTGTTGTGAATGTTAACCATTATCATTGCGTGTGTCGAAGTTCTTAAAATCAGCAACCAATAAAAGATATAACCATAATTAAATGTGTAAGGCGAAGGTAGCAACTGGCTCAGAATTTGTGTGTTAGTGGAAATACATATCAGTTTGTACATCGCAACCTTTATGGTCTTTAATAATAGAGAAACTTTCAATCATTAACTATTCCGTTTCAGAACAGCCGCACTCAGTTGAAATAACCCCGAAACCGCAGCAGAAAAACCAATAGCCTTTCACTCATTAAGCACACGGTCATATAATAATATTAATTAACTGTTTGGCGGCTTCGGTAAATCACACAAAACCCAATAACGGACAAAATGGGGGTGTTTCAAACCACTCTTTGTTTTACACATTAGATGTTTTGACAGTGAACTACATGTGTAAAATTGACTTAACACTCTCTCATAACTGACCTAAGACTGACCTCAGACTGACGTATGGCAGCATACAAATCAGCTCTATTTATATGATTTTAAACAACAGCTCTTCTTCTTACATATTAAATTTTTAGACTTATACAATTAAAATTTTTACATACATCTTCCAAAATTACATAGAAATTTACATAAAATAAAAATGAATAATTTCATACAAAGACAGGAAAGAATCTGTTTCCATTAAGACCATAAATTACATGTTTTATCATTGCAACACTATATTTTGTTAATTTTCATGTATCGTTTTACTTACTTGAAGGATTAAACCTTATCACTTTTAAGGTGAAAGGAGAGACTAGTTTTATTCAATGAAAGGCCTTGATTCAACTAATTAAATGTTGTACGAGTAAAATTTTACATTTTGATATAGTCGTAATTACAGTTCTGTTAACTAAAAACATGAGTATGCTTAATTCTGACTGAATAATCATCATGTCATATTTCTATTAGGGATACAAACAGTTTTTTGCTTGAAAACAAAAAATTACTGTCTCTTGATGACTAGAAATATTGAAGCTTTAAATATCTCCATAATTTCAATAGCATAATGATTCCTACCAAGTCCACCCCGATAGCTGAATGATCAGCATGACAGACTGCCGTCCGAAGGGGCCCTGGTTCAATTCTCGGCTAGGTCAAGGATTTCCTCCGCTCAGGGACTGGGTGTTGAGATGTCTTCATCATCATTTCATCCCCATCCGGATCGCAGGTTGCCCAATGTGGCGTCGAATGTAATAAGATCTGCATCAAGGCAGCCAGACATGCCCCATAAGGGGGCCTCCTGGCCAATGATGCCAAATGCTCATTTCCATTTTTTTCCTACTATGTCCCTGTAGTTTGTATTGTGCACAAATTGTGATGGTACATTAACTTCTAATCCAACATGATTCCTTCATTCTGCATATTGGTGAAACCCAATGTAAATAATGTCAAAACAGTAGCTTAAATTAGTGCAAATTACTAATTTTCTGCATGAAAAAAATCTTTGGTGTATTCAAACCCAGATAACCAGAAAAGACAAACTCAAAGCAGCTGTTTAAATTGGTGTAAATTACTGATATTACACATACGTCCTCTCTGTGAGAGTCGGGATGATACTGGAAAAGGATACAGGATCCCAAAAGGGGTTGTGGTATTACAACACCCCCCCCCCCCCCCCCCCAAAGAGGTTTGACTATCCCAGAGAGACAAAGCTCGAAATCTCTGTCTAAAATGAAGGGAAATAATCTTGATTAGTGAAACAGACAAATAATAATTAATTGATAAACAGTGTGTGTAAAAAGTACAAGTTATACATAAAGTTTAGTAACTCAAATTTATCATACACAAATGAAATACCAGAAAGATACAAGTGTATAAAATTTCAGTTTTATCGTCATGGAGCCCTTTTATGCACTCCATTGAATGATCTATGAGATTCCTTAACACTACATTCAGTTGTTCTTATACGAGGGTTGGAAATTAAATAGTGGCAACTATACATTCACAACTGATACAAAAGTTACTTGTTTGCACCTGTTACTGTCCTTCAAAGTAGTCACCAGCATTGTCTAGAACCAATTTCCAGCAATGTGGAAGAGGTAGTATACCATTAGCAGAGCCTGTTCTGTTGATGGTGCAAATGGAGTGGTCTACTGCCTGTCAAATCTCTGTAACAGTTCTGAAGCAAATGACACAAAGTGGTTCCTTCATCTTCAGAATCAAGTCAAAGTCACAAGAATTTATGTCCGGGGAGTATGGTGGATGGTACAGTACTTCCCAGACCCATCGACAGAACAGAGCAGCTACAGCTCGTTATCCTAATGCATTATGTTCCTCCACGGCAGACCATCATTGCACAGTACTACTGTTCATTTTTGGAGCATCACCTGTGTGCGAAAGGAGTGGTGATACAATCTGTACAACCCACCCATCATTTTAAACAGCAATGCCTGGGCACTTACAGTGCAAGCTGTGGCTGCTCTGTTTGGTCGATGGGACTGGGAAGTACTGTACCATCCACCATACTCCCTGGGTTTAAGTCCTTGTGACTTTGATTTGCTTCAAAACTGTTCTAGAGATTCAACTGGCAGCAGACCATTCCCTTCAACACCATCAACTGTATACTACACCTTCCACATCACTGGCAGTGGGCTCTACACAATGCTGGTGACTACTTCGAAGGACAGTAACAGGTGCAAACATGTAACTCTTTTGTATCAGTTGTGAATAAATAGTTGCCACTATTTAAGTTCCAATTCTCATATTATTACCTAAAATAATGTCTTACCTCTAGAATTTTTTTTTCTTCCCAGACAAGGATATTCCTCAACCAGAATGCCAGACATTAGCTGCTCTATCAAAGTGATTTCGAGGTTAAAATTTCCAAGAGGGTAAAGAAATGTATCATCTTCCAAATTTAATGGTCAGAATGATCACATTGTGTGAATCTACATCAGTAAACATAATTAATTGTTTCTCAGAATAACCCTCTTGTCATTGCAATTACTGTGCTTCTCACCTCTATTAGTTTATCAAATGCAGTAAACTGTATATCAGTAAAGGGCACTGCATTTTACCATGCACCACTGCACATCACTTTGTTCTAACTCCTTCAAATTTGCATCAGTGCAAGATCATCATTAGCTTACTTACATATACGTATGTCCTATAATGGTTAATTAGTCTAATCATAGTGTAACTTCCAATCCAGAAGTATGGTGAACTGTACAATGTAAAGAGTTATTCTGTGTATAAAATACAGTGTGGCAAAGCAAAATTCAAGTTGATAACATAAAATCTAAAATACTATACCAGACAAAATGTATATTTGTGTTCATGAATGACAAATCAGATTCTTGATTTTGAGTTACCAGTTTCTTGTTTTACTATATTCCAAATGGCTCTGCTTCTATTGTTTGAATTCTGTATGGTCTTTTCATTTTGGATTCTCTTTCCTTCCTGCAACAGTTTTCTGTATGTCCTCTTGTACCTAAGAAAAAACTGTAAGAAGGCTAGGTCACTCTTATCATTTTTGATAGATCTCAGATATTTGAGTGTTTCAGAGGATTTTCTGATACCTTTTGTTACCCAAGTCTTCCTACTAGATCCCCCAACAGAAAGTACTACTTTAGGAATTGTTTCCTCAAATTTTAACTTGAATATACTCATGAATTTGTTGAACTTTTCATTTACATGTGTTCCTGAATATACTTCTGACCATATCTGGCCAGTCATCTGTGTTGCAAATTCACACCTTTTTGCTTTAGAAAAAACCCTTCTGTAACTAAGCGCTTTTGCTTTAAGTTTTGCACTTTGACCAAAGTGGTCTGATATCCCAAGGTTTTTAACAGTTACTTCACAGCATTTATGGTTAATATCTGTTAGAATATGGTCAATTATTGAAGATGAGTGTTTGGTTACTCTTGTGGCATTTGTTATCCATTGTGAGATACCATAACTGTACAAGATATTCAAGAACCTGGTGCTGACTTCACCCATTTTCAGCATATTGATATTTAAATCTCCACAAACAATAATATGTACTTTAGGATTACATATTTTGTCCAACACTTGTATTAATTTAGTGAAAAAGGTTTCGACATCACCATTAGGAGACCTATATAAACACAGTATATACAATTTTTAAGGGTATTTTGTTCTTTTAACTCTACTACTGAAAGTTCAAAATGTTTTTCTTCACTCCTAACTATGAACTGTAGTCCTTTTTTCACATAAATACATGAGCCCCAACCCCTATTTAATGTTCTGCTATAATAACATGCTAATTCATAAGAAGGTAAAACTATGTATTCAATTTCAGATCCTTTGCACTAGTGTTCAGTAATGCAGACTATCAAGCTATCTATGGCTTCTAGTTGAATTTCTAACTGTTGCACTTTGTTCCTTATTGACTGAACATTCTGGTGAAATATTGTTAAGTAATTATAGTTACTTATCTTGGGCGCTTCTTCTTCCTTCCTTCTATTAAAAAATCCTTTAGATGGGAAGGAGGCACAGATCTTCTTTTGTTCACACTGCTACATGATATATCTTCTACTGTTGCTGCTTCTCAAATGGATATAGTCAGCAAAATTACTTGATGGTAGAATTTGGCATGAGACATTTCAAGCCAAACTGAAAATGTTCAAGGCCTACATTTGCACCAATTGGACCGACCTGAAAAATCCAAACCAATGGGAACTAACCAGTAAGAAAGTTCATAATCAATTAGTTCAAATCTCAAAATCCATAAGTAATAAGTATGCAGATATGTGAATCAATATGAAGTGGAACTTCAAGTCCCAGACAAAAATGTTCAAGGTCTATATTTTGTGACAAATGGACTGAGCTGAAAGTTATGACTTTGCATTCCAGGAAATAAGAACTGAAATATTTTATCCTGGTCATAGAAACAGGAAATTACAAAATGGGGTTAATGAGGCCTGAACTGGACTGTACGATGAGATTTTTCTCACAAGACAACAGACAATGATTACAACTCATGTCAAATATGGGAAAATCTTCTAGATAAACAAAATTATTCATTTTCATACTGCAATAAAACACAGGGAAAATTATTTTGTAGGCAATGTTCAGTCACAATCTTATTATTTCATACTGCATTTTAATATGAATGTTTATTTGAAGATAAATACATATGTTGGCACTTACATTATTCAATGAGAAAAGCAATGTAAGTATTCAATAGTATCCCAAACAAGCAGTTGAAGAAGCACAATGACAATACCTGTATATATATCACTGGTATCAACAAATTTCAAATAATGTCACTTCCATCTTTATATATCTACGAAAGTATCTGCTTTTTCAAATCTCACCCCCAATTTTCTTCTTTAAATAGTGAGTGCCATTTATTTTTATTTTTATTTATTTATTTGGTCCCGTTGATTACATATTATACAGCCAATGTACAAGTAATATAGGACAAGTCAATTAATCCAATTACAGTAGTACATTAACATTTATACATCACATTGCATAGACATTGGTTTATTTTACAAGAACAATTACTTTAATGCAGTATTAAAGCCTGCATTATGCCAAAAACAGTTTAAGTGATTGTTTAAAATAGTAGAATAAGTGACAGTGCATATTTTTATGCTACTGACATATATAAGGAAGTAAATTTTCTTCATTTTATCACCATGACTACCCAACAAGACACAGGAATGATTTCCACAGAGAAACACACAAAACAGCCCAATATCACAAAAGTGCACCACAGAGAAACACACAGAACAGCCCAATATCACAAAAGTGCAATGTATCACCCCAAAATCCTTTTTGGTGCTCTTCTCTTAAGCATAAAAAAGATTGAAAAGTACATTTTTAAAAATGAGCTTAAAAAATGTTACTAAGAGAATGTGTTTATAGTGTTACAGAGTACATGGATTTTCAGAACATAGTGACATAGTGGTCAGTTATAATGATAACTCATATTTGAACAAATGTATGAAAATAGTCTGCCTGTACACACTATAATTAATTAATTATTGTTTGTTCTGTTATTCATAGTGGTCAATGATAATGATAATTCATATTTGAACAAATGTATGAAAATACTCTGCCTGCACACACTATAATTAATTAATTATTGTTTGTTCTGTTATTCTCTACTATAGTGGTCAATGATAATGATAAGTCATATCTGAAAAACAAATGTATGAAAATAGTATGCACTATAAATAATTAATTATCGTTTGTTTTGTTATTCTCTACTATACATTGCACGAGATGTATATTTATATATGTTTTACCACGGTAGGCCTATGTTATTAATTTACTGTATAATTACGAACTCATATAATGTGACATGACACCTCCTATATCATAGTATATGATAAAATGGATGCTCAACAAATAACAATAACAATAACACTAAAAGGCTCTGAAACGCCTCTGCATGCTCACAGCTCAGCATGTCATGTGACCAGTTATCCTAGTCCAAAGTCCATCTGTGGCCAGTAGCATTTGGTTTCAGTCATTTACGCTTAACATTTAAATTATATCCATTGAAGATTACTTATCACAAATATTAAAATGTTCTTTATTTCATTCATACTTGTTATTAAATTCACTTTCTTCTTTTGTATCATTGCATCACCTCAATCCACACACATTAGTCAGAGTCTTACTATATTTACTCCTTCCTCTTCTGCAGTGCATTATTCAAATGTCTTATTTTTAGATTGCTAATTTTCAACTTTTCATTCAATAAACATACAGTCAAATCTTTGTAAGGATTAATGTGGAACCTTAATTGTTTCTTTGTGAATGGCTTGTCTTGGCACTTACATTTCCATATCTGTTTTCTCTCCTCTTGAATAATGAGATTTTCACTCTGCAGCGGAGTGTGTGCTGATATGAAACTTCCTGGCAGATTAAAACTGTGTGCTGGGCCGAGCGAGGTGGCGCAGTGGTTAGACACTGGACTCTCATTCGGGAGGATGACGGTTCAATCCCGCGTCCGGCCATCCTGATTTAGGTTTTCCGTGATTTCCCTAAATCACTCCAGGTAAATGCCGGGATGGTTCCTCTGAAAAGGCACAGCCGACTTCCTTCTCCATCCTTCCCTAATCCGATGAGACCGATGACCTCGCTGTCTGGTCTCCTTCCCCAAAACAACCCAACCCAACCCCTCGACATGTCATGTGCCAGATCGAGACTCGAACTCGGGACCTTTACCTTTTGCGGACAAGTGCTCTACCAACTGAGCTACCCAAGCACGACTCATGCCCCGTCCTCACAGTTTTACTACTGCCAGTACCTCGTCTTCTATCTACCAAACTTTACAGACGCTCTCCTGTGAACCAGCAGAACTAGCACTCCTGAAAGAAAGGATATTGTGGAGACATGGCTTAGCCACAGCCTGAGGGATGTTTCCAGAATGAGATTTTCACTCTGCAGTGGATTGTGCACTGATATGAAACTTCCTGGAAGATTAAAACTGTGTTCGAGTTCAGTCCGGCACACAGTTTTAATCTGCCAGGAAGTTTCTCTCCTCTTGTTGGAAAATTCTTGATAAGTCCCCCTCAGTACACATGTTCAGCAGATGACAGTGCCACAGCTGTGACACACATTATTATGTGACACTGGCATCTGTTATCTTACTGGCATGCTTGCTTGTGTGAATGAATGTGTGTGTGTTTCCTTTTCTGAAGAAAGCTTTGGCAGAAAGCTAAATGTGTAGCAGTCTTTCCATTGTGCCTGTCTGCAACTCAAAGTGTCATCTTCAAAGTGAATAGTAATCCATACTTTTCCTTATACTATACCATTACAGATAGGGTAATTATTGATTTCCAGTGAGCTAATGGATCTGTAATTGGTTTTGTGCACTTTTTTAAAGATTTTCTCACTGAAAATCGCCTCCCTAAGTGGTACATTTGATGCCTGTCTGAATGTGTGTGATGTAATTGTAGTTGGTCTTCGTCTTTAATTAAATCACCTTGCTGCTTGAGATGCTTTTGAGTTCACAGTTTGATCGTCCTTCATATCACTTTAAATAAATTCTAAGAATGAAAATATTTGGATGTATATGCAATTTTTGAAGAAGATAATTACTAATTTTAATATCTATTAACACAGTGAAAGATCCCATAGACGAAAACCTTCTCGAAGCTTCAATAAATGCAAATACTAAAATGGTGAAATGGTGCTTGAAACGAGGTGCAAACGTTGACTGTCATTATGAAGATATGCTGACACCACTGCATATAGCTGCAGAGAAAGGTCATGAAGAAATGCTTGATATTCTTCTCAAACACAGCAACAAATGTATTGACTTGAAAACATTGTTTGGAGACACAGCACTTCTGATTGCCACACAAAATGAACATAAATTGGTAACTATATGAACTGTTACTATTAAACAAAGTGTTTACTAATTTTAAGTCATTGATGAAAAGCTCACTCTCTGCCATACTATGCTGATATTCATAAGACATGCAACACATCTTTTTCTGGATTATTTGATTCTAGATTATGAAAAAACTATTAGACAAAGGAGCAAATGTGAACTGTACAGACATTTTTGGCAGGACGCCTTTACATGTGGCTGTTTTTAAAAAGAAATCTGGCATTGTAAAAATATTGATATCTTATGGTGCAAGAGTAAGTAACCTCATTTTCAGTATGTAAATTCAAGATGGTTATAAAGAGACAATAAACTTTTAGTAAAATTATTGATAAATTTAAGCAGAAAATCTACTCAAATTTTGATAGTGGTACTATCAAATGCTTTCTTTTTTTAAGGTCAACACTATGGATACGTTTGGGGAACATGCACTATGTACAGCAGTCATTACGTCCCCAAATCCACCTGTCACATATGCCCTTCTGAAGAATGAGGCAAATATCAACTGCATTAACAGTCAAGGAATGAGTCTGCTTTCTGAAGCTATTCTATCAGCAAACACAAAATCAAGTATTGATGCAATAAAAATGCTGGTAGTCATGGTGTTACTTTCAAAGCTACATGTATAATCAACTAAAAAATTGAGTAGTTTTGTGAAGCTTGTCACTTTAGAGACGAATATTGTTTTCCAGTTGCGTCGTGGGGCAAGTGTAAACATGCGCAACACTATCAATGGGCAGACACCTCTACATGTTGCTGCACAGACTGGCAATCAGCCCATTGTTGAGCTCCTGGTAGCATCAGGAGCTGATACAAAAGTAAAAGACCACCATGGCCGTACACCCCGAGATACAGCTAAACAGTATGGTCATCATGAACTTGTTGAGAAGATGAGAGCTGTGCGTTTCATAAATCCTGTAAGGCTGTCTTCAACCCACAGTCACAAAGAAAGAAATAATTAACATTTATCATTGTTGCATGTTTCATTTAATTTAAAAATATTTTAATCAATAAATGTAATAAAAGTAATTGTGCTGTGTCTGTTTGTGCTGCCAAAACTTCACAAGCAAATTTTGCAGCCCAATGGGGTTATGTAGTGCAGTAGCCCTCCATCCCCCATCCTTGAAGAAGATTTTGTTTTGGAACTGCAGGGGCTAGTTATGAAGATATGGTTTTCTAAAGAGGGCATTTGTTGTGACAACAATGTAATCATGGCTTGTCCCTACCTGTGAAGAACTTTTGGTTTGGAATTTCATGGGTTGTGTTTTAAAATATGGGTGTCAAAAGAGGACATCACACCAATGGACTTCTTATGGAAAACTGGTGAAGCAGCTTGGAATGTTAGAGAATATTGTAGAACATTCTAAAAGTTATAGAATCTTGAATTAGACTCTAGAATATTCTAGATCTTCAAGGTAATGTATAATTACTTGCACATCTGTAAATTCGGGGTAAACGTTCCAGTTATTCCAAAAATCAGCTTCAGCAGATGAAATCAATGCATGTCTGAAGAAATCATTTCTCTGGTTTCAATTGAAGAAAGTGCAGTTATGAACAAATATGTGAACTGAACTTTCCAATGATAAGGAAACAAAACATTTTGTCAAGAAGAATTACAAGTTAGTGAATACAGTCACACAACTGTAATATTGTCAATAGACCAAATAAATTAACAGAAAAAGTTTCTCTTTTCTTTCCTCTCTCTCTCTCTCTCTCTCTCTCTCTCTCTCTCTCTCTCTCTCTCTCTCTCTCTCTCTCTCTTCTGTCTCTCTCTCTCTCTCTCTCTTCTTCCCCCTCCCCACCAAGTACTCGCCAAAATGCTTGAAGCTCGTTATTAGAAAGAGCCATTTCAGCTGTAAGAAATGAAGCAGTTGATAATAGTAATTCAAAAATCAAGAGCAAGGAATGGTTCTGAACAGTTATCAAGCAATATAACTAAAGCAAAAATATTATCGGAAAAAGATAAAGGAAGAACAGCATTTATTCCGAGAATTCTACTTGTACTTTCCAAACTACCTTTCTATTAAAAAAGAACTGCAATTTATTTTATTTTATTTTTTTTTTAAGGGGGGGATTGGAAACCCAAAGAATTTACTATCTACTCATCAAATAACAAAATGACAAATGTTGTTCATAAGCAAGTATTGTGATAGAATAAGTTAATTAAATATGAAATATAGTGAAAGCAGTTTCTGGAGACATGAGTATTTGAAGTGGTAGCTATCACATGTGGTGGCTACCAGGACACCCCACATCTCTTTCACGTCGATGTATATTTTAAGAGCAAAAGTTTAAGATTTATCCACATTTTTGAGCTTTTATGAATATTTTTTAATCTTAAAGAATACTTTTGAACATTTTAAAATATTCTCAAATGTTATAGATTTTAGAATGTTCTAGAGAGTTTCTGAATTTTTTGTATCACTCTCGAATGTTTTGGAATGTTCTCAGTGCTCTGTAAAGAAGTGATTGGCAGAGTACTTTATTTCACATTTGTGTATTGTTGAATACGGCGGTGGATTTAAGAGTACTGGAGAGTATTTTTGAGCATTCAAGAGTACTTTTTAGTGTGATTTATTAACATTTTTACGATTTTGTGAGTGTTCATTTTTGCTATGTTCTCAAATGATCTGGAATGTTCAGTGTTGCAAAAGCATGACTGACATCTCAGATGGCTGTTGAGTGTAGGTGAAAAAAGAGCAAAAGATATGTGAACATTTATTTCCAATCTTTGAACACTAGTTTTGATTCAAGATTTTAACCCTAGTACACCTAAGGAGGGGGCGGGGGGTTTGTTGAACCCACAATTTTTTTATGGCCCCTACTTTTGCCCAAGTAACTTTCATACTGCATATTCCCTTTGAGTTATTGTTTGTTGGCTATTTTACGAAACGTTAGTGTCAATATATTTTATAGAAAATCCCTGCTTTGAAAGAAAAGAATAAAGAAACTTATTATGGGTCCAACAACCCCCCCCCCCTCCCCCTTAGGCTTCCATGCTATAGAAAATTTCCCTTAGTAGGATTTCGTATTGCTCATCTCTACAACAATGCAAGTTAGTTTCTTGTTGGTTGGTATTCTTGATATTCACAACAATGAGTTTACTTTCAGAGAAAGTGATTGTTGATGTCAGTCAGCTGTTATTTATCTTGTAAACTTGCAGTGAGTTAGTACAGTTCCCTACTATTCACACCCAGACTTAGAAATCACTAAAAGAATACGTGACTCATCTTTATAAAGAGTTCTGAATGAAATTTTAGATGAAGATTCTGACTCGGGGAGTGAAAGTGAATATGAGGATGGTGTTATGGAGTATGATTCAGATCAGGAAAGTGATTTGGATTTTAGAGAAGATGAAGATAGCGCAGCTGCAGGCAGTGATCATGAGGATGTTATTGTGGCCATGTCTGCAAGAAGGTACGTAACCACACAGTCTAGAATTCCTCAGAGGTCTGTTGCTAATATGGTAAGAGTGCACGCAGGAGTAACTCCAGCTGGTGTTTGCCATTCCCCTGGAGAAGCCTTGAAGTTACTTCTTACGCCTGACATCGTGGATGTTATAGTAAAACATTCAAATGAAGAGGCAGTTAGGCGAAATGTTACTTTGACTTATAAGAAAGAATTGTATGGCTTTATAGGTATCCTGATACTTATGGGGGCAAATAAGGATGATTTTGTCAGTGTACACAATCTTTGGTCAGACCTAATGGCTCGGCCAGTTTACAAGGGTATTATGGCAAGAGAACGTTTCAAGGAACTTATTGCAATCATAAGGTTTGATGACAAAAGTACCCACCAGCTAAGAAGGGAAGCAGACAAGTTCACAGCAATCTGTGATGTTTTCAACAAAGTGAATGATAGGTTTCCACTACTGTATAGAACAGGGGTCCACATCACCATTGATGAGATGCTCAGCTTGTTTAGATGGCGCTGCCCCTTCAAAGTATTTATGAAGGATAAACTGGGCAAGTATGGCATCCTTATACGCATGATGTCCAATGCAGTTGACAGATACGTCTTAAATATGGAACCCTATGCAGGTAATGTTCAGAATTTGTCAAAAGAAGAACGGGGTTCAGCAGCTGTTGTCAAACGTCTGGTAGCACCTGTGAAAAATACTGGCCGAAATATTACTACAGACCGATACTACACATCGGTGGATTTGGTGGAAGAGTGTTACCAAGACTACAAAGTTACTACAGTAGGACCTCTCCAGTCAAACAGGAAGCGTATTCCACACATAATGAAAAACACATCAAATCGAGAGCTACATTCATCAATGTTCTTGTTCACAGACCCATCAACAAGTAGGCCTCCAGTAACTTTGGTGTCCTACATAGCAAAAACAAAACCAAGTAAAAACTTACTGATGTTGTCAACAATGCACCAAGATAAAGGCACTGTTGGAGGAGAGAAGAATAAAACCGAGATTAATGCATATTATAATTCCACTAAAGGTGGAACTGATACCATTCATCAATTGGCGCGTATGTACACCTGCAAAAGGGGAACAAAGAGATGGCCTCTATCTATATTTTACTCTCTCATCGACATTTGTGCTATCAATGCAACCACCATATTCATCCAGTAACATCCAAGATGGAATGAAAAGAAACACAACAAACGGAAACTTTATCTTCTGCACGCTGGGATGGAACTAGTGAAATTGAAGGTAGAAGAAAGAAGTGCCAATGCAAGAGGGTTATCTAACCAAACTGTTCAATCAGAGGAGACTATTCTACAAAAGAAAATCAAAGAAGTGACAACAGAAGCATGTCAGCCTCCTGCAGGGAAAGGTCAGTGCCATATTTGTGTAAGAGAAGCTAAAACAAAGAGGCAGAAGTAGAACAATTTAAGTAAACCAAAACAGTATTTTGGACAGTGTCATAAACATGTGTGTAACACACATTCAGAAAAAGTTGTGAAGTGTGTCCCTTGCCTTGAAGTTGAGGACTCAGAGCAGTCTATTGTATATGAACGCATCTGTATTTTGTATTGTAATATGTCAATTTTTTATTCACTCAATCCAATATTTATAACAGTTAACAACATTTATAAACTGATGCCTTAGTTAAAATACATAAACCATTTTGAAAGTTGTAATTTTTCATCAGTAAACTTATTTAATGCCTGTGGGTTTGCTGAACCCCCCGTTAGGCATCCAAGTTAGAAAAAAAGGCTTGGGCGTCTTAGGGTTAAGACCCCTTTGTGTGATACTCATTTCAGATAGTCCAGCAGCTTGGTTCTACTTCTACTAGACCAGTACCTAATTTCCCTTATTCATGCTTTTCTTTTTCACAATTCTCTTTTCCATACACGCACTACAGTGTCCTCATAGTTATTTATAATTTTAGACCACAAGTGTGACTTTTCAAGGCTTTCTGAGTGACTTAATTGCCTGGTGAGATCCTTACACCCTGATTCCACTTTGGTAACTACATGTCAGGAGTGTAACTGTATATCATTGTAATGAGACTTCCCTAAACTGAATGTTTTTGCCATATCCTGGTGGAAAGTTCATGGGTCTTTCTTTTTCAGTGAAGAAATTGTAGCTGGAGGTTGTATCTTGATGCGCTAGAACTATGGCTCTTTGCACAATGTTTAACTGAAACTATTCATACTCCTTTTCATTTTGTTGAAGGCAAATCAGGATTAGTTTCAGGACTTGATATTGAATATGGTGCAGGTGGTTTTACTTTAAATTTTTTTGGCAGAGTGTACTCACATTGTTTTTGTAAGTATAATTTAAGTTTTAATATTTTTAAGAAGTGATTTTTATTCTTTTATATTTTTATTAAACTTCAGATTATATTTTTTGGTTTTGTTTTAGTTGAAGGAACTTTACTTTGATTCCAATATAACAGGAAAATGTATTTTGCTTGAAAGTTTTCTACTTTTGTGCTTAAATTTTTTAACATCTTCATTGCTGCCTTTATGAGACATAAGTGTTTTGATTACAAAAACAGATAGTGTAAGTGATGATTTGAAAATGTGTGATATTCTCTATAATGAAGAAGGTACAATACATCATAACCTCAAAAAGACAATAACTGCACAAACATGCAAACATCACAAAAAATATTTATGTATACAAATGCACTTGAAAATGAGAATAAACTGTCAAAATGTGTTGTACTAAGCAAGAGAAAATTAGCAATGGGTGCAGTTTTTCATTAATTAAATCATGAATGACACAGTTGCAGAGTTTCCAAAAATTAAGAAAGTCTGGATGTAGCCTTGCAGGCAGCCGATTGAAGAGATGTATATAATATGACAGATGTCAATTCCAAATTTAATGTATTGATACATGGATTTCTCTCAGTTTTTACAGAAGCTCTTCCAAAAAACCAATATGGCAAGATACCATAAAGTGGGGCTACATTGCTCTGAGGGGTAACTGCTCCAACTCTGAAAAAAGATTCAGTCCTGCCTCGTACCTATTCCAGTAAACTTCTCAGAACAGTTTTGATTCTGACAAACAGGTGATAGTTTGTACTAGCTCATACATTTGAGTTATTCTGCCATTCACTATGCTGGATATTTTCTGCTAACCAAATCTGTACTCTGTATTTTTGAGGTAATTTTTGTCAAGAAAAAGTGGTATTTTACAACCAGAAAACTATTTACACAGAAGGCAGATGACATTCATTGAAGTGTAGAATTTAGTTCTTGTATAAATCATACTCAAAAAACTGTAACCAATACATTATTTATGATTGTATGATTGAAAGCAGCAGTGAAGGTTATTTTCTGGGAAAATTAGGGCAACTTCATGTCACTGACAGTGTGAATGAAAGTAGCATTTTCATTTCTTTGTTTCAGGCCTGATTCACCTTGGGATGAAAGTGAGTACTTCTAACAGATTAATGTTACTATAGTATGGTGAATGTGTAAACAGGAGCTAGGACCTCACCAGTGTGCAGTTTACAGTACTGAAACACTGAAAGAATGCCTACAATCCATAATAAATAGAATACTTGCATGAACTGCCACAAAATGCTTTTGAATCAGTGCCAAGTACTAGTAAAGAACTTAAGAAGAGGAAAATCCAGGTAAAGTTTGATTATTCTAATGATGAAGGCGTATTAGAAGGACAAATTCATAATGAAAGTTCAGACGAAGAATAAACAAGAGAAGAATCAAGCCTACAGGTGTAATTTTTGCTGTTACAAGAGAGTTTGTTACAATATCAAGCTAGTGAAATTTATATAAAGTGTAGATGCAGTGTAAATATAAATCAGTAAATGTACTAGTCAAAATCTTTCTGATAAGTGTGTAGTGCAATTCTGAACTATATGTTTAAAGTGCACAAACGAGATGGAAATGAAGACACAATGGTACCAGTATTCCAGGTATGCTTACTCTAATAAAAATTTTTTTTGCAAAGCATGGTGCAGAAAAGTAAACAACTATCGTCATGATGCTCAGTATATAAATTGGTCAGTGCAAGGCCCAGAACAAAACCAACACCTCAAAATTAAACTAATAGACAATAAAATGGTACAAGGAAATACCCAGGATGAAATTTCCTGAGAACGAATGAAAGATGAAATTTTGTGAGTGGATGCTCTAATTGCAAATCTTACTGATAGTTTGAAGGCTCTAAAAGAACAATTAAACTGTATGAGTGTGACATACAGTGCATCAATTCATTCAGATGACCAAAAATGTAGACCAAATTCAGAAAAGGAAAAACAAAACACTGACACTGCTGAATGTTCCATAATTGTGTTACATCACATGTCCCAGTAAAAGTAAATATTGCACAAACAGAAATGGAATTAGCAGAAAAAAGAACCTGGAATCAATGTAATACATCTATGCCAGAAACTAAAGTTCTTATGTTGACCGACAAATATGGCAGAAACTGTCCAAGCCTATTAAATGAATTATCGCAAGAAATGCTCTCTGTAACATCTTTTGTTAAACCAGGTGTGTTATTTAATGAAGTTACTAGAGACATTCATACCAAAATCAAACACATAGGGAAAGAAGACACTCGATGTAAAAGCACATGGACAATACAATCATGTCACAGTACTTGATGTAAACAGATTTCTAAGAAGACAAGATTTCACATGGCAGTGATTGCATATAAACAAAAGAGGAAGAAAGAAACTATGCAGAGAATTCACAACCAAAAATCAGGCCATAATCATGGGAAACAACATAACAGTAACCATAATGCCAGTAGTAGAAAAATCTTCTACAGAATCAAAAACCAGGAAGATAGAAAAACTGGACCATCATATTCCAACAATGAGGTTGACCGCACTGAATCAACAATTAATATCAATAACAGAAAATGCACCATCAACACTGGCAGAAGTAATAGGAGTCACTCATCCCCTTAACAAGACAATAACTTCACCACCATGCCATCTGAAGAAGCAGTCAACATTGGAAAACTCATCAAATGGCCATATACTGAGGAAAAGGAAATCAGCAGTTTCATCCCATCTGAATGATTTTCTGCTGAAGGGCTACAGGAAAACCACAGTAAGATAAGTATAAGTGTAATTTTCTTACATATTAATGTACAGTTTCTTAAGGACAATCTTAATTAACTTCAGTATTGGCTGGGAAACTTAATCTGCACTGTGATTTCAATAAATGAATACTGGTTTAGCAAGGAGGAACTAATATTAAGTGTACCATTTAGATATGAATTGGCAACCAGCTACTGTAGAACAAGTATTAAACATGGTGGTGTATCTGTATATGTTAAAAATAGTGTGAACCTAATCTATGTAGTTATAGATTTAGGTGGATTGTGCATAGAAGCAAAATTCGAAGCTGCAGCCATAATGTTTCCAAAACAGGTAATCATAATAGCTTCAGTATACTGCACCCCAAAACACAATGAAGACCTGCTTGTGGATCTTCTGAAGAAACTGATACTCCTGCTACTCAAATACAAAAATTACAGAATACTAATATTTGGTGATATCAATATAGACATTAGGTTTAAGAATAGAAAGGTTGATCACTTGCTAAATACCGTATTTACTTGAATCTAAGCTGCACTTTTTTCTGGTTTTTGTAATCCAAAAAACCGCCTGCAGCTTAGAATCGAGTGCAAAGCAAGCGGAAGTTCTGAAAAATGTTGGTGGGTGGCGCTACAACTAACTTCTGCCGTCGAATATATGTAGCGCTACACAGGCATGCTTTGTAGGCACAAAGATAAATACTGGCACCAAATCCTCTGCACCAGTAAATAAATTTTAAAAAAAGGTGGAAGACGAGCTTTTTTTCTCCGCCCCGAGTTTCGACCACTGCATTTTCATACATTATCCAACGAAGTAAATACAAATTCCGTATTGTTCATCTTCGAATGTAGCAGCAGTTCAATGTACTATGAAAATCCAACTGGTAAGACTGAGATGTTTGTCAATATGGCCAACTCTACTTGTCAATATGGCCAACTCTACGTTATGAATTTTTTCCTACCTGTGAGAAGAGATTGTTGTTAATAGGAACTTTTATGAATAGTGAATCACTTGCAGTATTCTCTTCACCATAAGAATAACACAAATATAAACATTTTGCCATGTATTCTTTTGTGTTTGCTGCTATCTCATTAAAATCCTGTCTGCCTAATGAACTACGAAACTAAAGTGAGACAATAGCAAACGCGGAAGAATATACATATCATGTCATGTTTATATTCGTATTATTCTTATGGCTATTAGTGATACAGACAGAAATGAAGCACAACAATTGACTAGATTTTTAAATATAAGATGACTCTAATTTCTGTGCAGAATTTAATGTACTAAAGAGGCGCCTGCAAAGATTTTCAAACGGAGAAAAATTTTCGCTAAACTCTCATTCAGAACATCTTCTGTCATACACAGTCTATTATTTGGTTCTTGTTGATCATTATCGAAGAAAGCAGCAGTGTAAGTAACAACAAATAGCAGTCTGTTTCTATTGTATCGCTAATGAGACGTTTCCTCTCTTTTTTTTTTTAATTGTAAGTGGCGGTAGCGCGCACAAAAGCAAGCCCATGCCGCGAGCGGTGTCAGGCTGTAAACATGCACATCACAATGCGACAAACAATGCGTGACAGTACAGTAATGCATTTTCAGCTTAGAGTGACGTAAACACCTATAACAAAGAAAACGGCACTTATCAGATCAAAGAAAAATAAGCAATCAATTCAAACCAGATGAAGCACGTGAAAAAGGAAGGGTACCCATATAAATACGGACGGAGCGCCTGACGCATAGCAATGGCTACCTGGTAAAGCTTAACTGCTAAGCTTACGACTCGAACCAAACTACTGTAGCTGTATCGTAATTCATTCGACCTAAATTGTCTCTCATATTACAATGGACCAACTTTGTTTCGATTTGGAGATGCGGCCTAAAACTTTTCTCTCCCCTTGAATTTCAAGTCTCAAATTTCAGGTGCGGCTTAGATTCGGGAATTTTTATTTCTTTGATTTCGAGTCTCATTTTTCAGGTGCAGCTTAGATTCGAGTGCGGCTTGGATTCGAGTAAATACGGTACATTAAGATCCCTTAACTTCAGTTGTGTAAATGACAGGAAGCATGTCTAGATAACAAATTTGTAATTTTCAGCTAAACAAAACAGAATTCAACACAATCAAGCTAGGCATTTCAGATCATGAGGGCCTATGGCTCAGACAAACTCTTAACAGTAAAGCAACTGAAACTTCCACAGACTGTAGAAAAATTATAAGACCAATTAACAAATCAAAGCTAAACAAGTTGATAAGTAAATTGGATTTAATAAAATGGGATAAAATAATAACCACTGCAGGTGCAAATGAATCAACCAACAAATTTCTAGAACTGTTAACTGAAAATTTTGAAGCATGTTGCCCTAAATGCTGCAAGAAAATATCAAAGAAAAATTGTTACACCAAACCACAAAATCTAAAAAGGTGGTACACCACACATCTAAGTAGAATAAGAATCATAATGCTACTCAATGATGATATTACCTTTGTTACCAATTCTATATCATTCACCATCCACAGCTGGACAGACAGTGTCAAGATACAGCATTATCAAAATACATGAATACAGCTCTACTATGATAGTAATTTAATACTGCAAGACATATTTATGTTATAAATTGGATTACAATAATATCACAACAATGAAATAGATACAAGTATATAATGAAATTAAATATAATGGTTGCTGTTGGAGTCACGGAACTGAGCTGCAGCTCAAGTAAACTCTATGCTATTACTAGAGAAGAATTCTTCAGTACTGTATAAGGGTTGCTCTTTTAGCTTACACAAAACAGTAGTTTTAATCTGCTCCCATGGTAAAGACTGAATGTCATCAGGTAGAGCATTAAACAATTTTAGAACCACCATTGGGAAGCTATTTTGTGTCTTAGCTAATCAACACCTCGGCATGTCGATACTGTCTTTGTCGTGAGTGCTGTATTTGTGAACTTCATTTCTCTTTCTGTATATATCATGGTTTCTCTTTATGTGGAAGAGGCAGTTCAATACATACTGGCTGTAAACAGTTAGAACTCCTAACCTGGTGAAAATTGGTTTACAGTGGTTTGTTTTTTTGCTTGAAGTAATGACCCTAATTGCTTTCTTTTGCAGTAAAAGCAAATTCTTGCAGCCTGCAGAATGGACCCAAAACAACAGCCCATAACTGATGTGGCTGTGGAACATTGCATAGTACACAGTTAGCAGGTACTGTTCTGGTACTATACTTTTCAGTTTCCTCAAGAGGTACAGGACCCATGAAAGTTTGGAACATACATGTTTGGTGTGCTGTTGCCAGGTTAATTTGGGATCAATGAGAAAACCCAGAAATTTAACATCTGCTGCATTACCCAGTGCTCCAGTATTGCTGAGGCTGCATATCATCCTCTGAGTTTTTTCTTCATTAATTTTCATTTTGTTCATGATAAACCAGGCCTTAACTTCATTGAACAAGATTTCTACTTGTTGAACTGCCTGTACAACTTTCTCTCCTTTTGAGAACAAGGTTGTATCATACGCAAACTGCAAGGTGTGCCCATTGGAGCTCATGTCATTTATGAAGATAAGGAACAGCAGGGGCACTATTACCGATCCCTGTGGCACACCATGCTGTAGTTTCTTCTCACCCGATTCAGCTCCTTGCACGGAGACAATCCGTCATCTGTTTCTCAGGTAGGATTCAAGAGTTTGCACGACATATCCCCTATACCATATGTTTTTAGCTTTCTGAGCAGGGCCTTATGTAGGATGCAGTCAAATGCCTTACTAAGGTCACAGAGTACTAGTGCTATAGATTCCTTGTCTTCAAAACCCTGCCTTATGTTTGTAACTAAGTCAAGTACAGCTGTTGTTGTAGACCTGCCCTTCTGAAAGCCATGTTGCCCATCATAAAAGAGACTATTTCCTTCAAATAACTTAATAGTTGTTCTTTCATTATTGACTCCATCACCTTCGCTAGTGCTGGTATTATAGATATAGGCCTGTAGCTTGACACTTCATGTGGACTGCCTTTTTTGTAAACAGGCACTGTGCTGCGTCCTACTTTCAGAAAGTCTGGAAATTCCCCTGCACAGAAGCTTTTATTTATTACAACTGTTAATGGCTGTGCAATTTCACTGAATGTAGTTTTTAACATAGTACAGAACATACCATAAATATCAGGGCTCCCTGAAGATTTGTAGCTTTTTACAATTTTTATTATTTCTTTTGGATACACTCTCTTCCACATTACCATGCTGCATTTATTCTGATTTCACAGCAGCTGCAGGATCTATTCCACAGTCAGGAGTTTCATTTACTTTGTTTTCCACTATTTTGATAAAATAGTCATTAAACTCATTTGGACTGCAAGAATTAGAGCAAGAGGTGGGCTTTTCCTGTGCTCATTAACCAGATCTCATGCTGCTTTACAAGGATTGTGAGCTTCTTCAATAAATCTGGCATTGCTTTCCTTCTTTGCTTTTTCAACTTCCTTTCTGTAGGTCCTTTTGGTCTGTAAATAACTAGAGTATAGCCTATCCTTAATATCTATATCCTTAGCAGCTTTTATCTTGTCATTTAGTATTTTGACAATACATTTTATTTTGGCTAGTCTAGGAGTATACCACCTCTTTACTTTGTTAGTTTTTTGTCTACATTTTGATTTAGCATTTGAATATTTCTTGGGTTTTAATGGAAAATGTTCATCAAATTTAAGTTTAAGGTTCTGGAACATGTCACTGAATGCAGAATTTGGTGGCAATTCATCAATTATGGCAATTCATTCTATAGAAGACATTGTAGTTTTGAAATCATCTAAGCTTTTCTTTGTAATAACTCTATTTCTGAATACATAATTTGAATGCTTGCTGGGAATTTGTTGTGTACTTACTGAGTTTGTCTATAGCTTCATGATTACTGCATGGTGATTGCTAGTACAGGGTCCACCAAACTTACTTTGTAGTCCCAACTATTTAGGTTTGTCACAATTGTGTCAAGACAAATAGCTCCTCTTGTTGGTAGAGAGGAAACTTCTCTTAGGAAATTTCTTTTTGTTATTGACATTTGCACAAATATGTATTGTATCCATCTTGGATTATTATATTTTAGTTAAAAACATTTGTCATGTTGAAGTTTATATTATTATTATTGTTATTATTATTGTATTAACACTGATGACACCAATTGCATGTAAATATGCTCAACGGTGGAATAAAACATTTGTATTTCTATTAGGAATCATACATAATAAATCAAATGAAAATATTAGCAGTGTCTACAGATAATGAAGAGTGCCTATAAAAACCACAGGAAAAACTGAAACCAGTCAGCAAGCAGATTGGTGTGTTTCTAGTTACATAGTATGAAAATAAATGTTACCCTGGTGTTAATGAAAGCTTTATCAAAGATGGTGCGACTGTAAATACCATGATGCCATCTCTTAAATGAAAATGGCCTCTAAATAAAGATCAACTTTTTTACAAATGGGATGATGTAGAGGTATAATCCCCTAAAAATGGTTAAGCAAAAGAGGCATTTTCTCAGTGCCAGAATTGATTGATGATGATGAATTTGTGCAAAATATTTTTTGGCATAGTCACAGACATTTTGAAACATTGACATACCTAATAAAAAATTGGCCTCTTTTCATAATGAAACAACGCTGTAATCTGTTCATGTTCATTACTTTTTTTTAATCTTAAACAAAGTTGCACTATCCAGAATTTTTATTATTTTTGACACTTCAATACCAAAAAATACATAAATGTCACTTTGCTATGGTTCTGAAAGGCAACACAACAAAATTTAAAGAGGGTAACATTGCCCAAAGCTATTATCCTGTCTTAAAATAATGTTTATATGAAGTGGAGCAAAGTAAGCCATTTCAGGGGCTTCTGTGCTCCAATTTTTAAAACATTATAAAATTTCAAAAATAAATCTTCGATGTCTTTGTGTGTTATTAAACAGTTTTAAAATAGGCTACTCTCATTTCCAAAAGTCATTTTACAAAACTACTATACACTGCATGAATTTGTTCAAAATACAATACAAAAGTGGAGCAAAGTAATCCCACTTTGCAGTACTACTAAAACATCAAAAACACCTTGGATTACAAAAGGAATCAAAACAACATATGCAAGGAAAAGAAAATTGTTTGACATGCTCAGGATAGTCAGAGAAGTATGACTGATTACATGTAACAAAAATACTGTGCTGTCTAAAGAAAAATGATTGAAAATTTAAAAAAAAGAAATCTATATTCTATATTATTCCACATGGCCTAAATTTATGTTAATTTCTCTGGGCTCAGCGTTCCTTTCCAGTAATGATTCCTTTTCTTTACGCCATTTTATTGTTCTATATCTTCTGTTTCTGACCTTTCTAACTTTTTCTTCCTCCAACATCTATCTCCCACATATAACGCACTTAGTCTTTTTGACTATTGCACAATGTTTTTTTCAATTATCTGCATCTTGCTTATCACCCTGTCTTCCATATTTAAGTTCTCAGGTTTTCAAATCTTGTCCAGCACCATACATTAAATTCCCTCTGACCCAGGGTCCAAGACAACTTTTCCATAACTTTCCCCATTTCCTAAACCTTCCTAGTCTTTTCCCTTCACCCCTCTTCCTTTCCTTTCATCAGTTTTGCCAGAAGAAGGAACCACTGGCTCCAAAAGCTTACATGTCTCCATTCTTTTATCTGTGTTTTCTCCTGCCACGGTTTGTGAGCAGATTTTTTTGTCATTCCATATTATATTACTTTAATTTCTCTGGTCTAAGCATTTATTTTCAGTAACTATTCCGTTCCTTCACACCCTTTTATTTTTCAATATCTTTAATTTTCTAACCTGTTTATAGAAAGTGACTGTTACAACCAGGTATTTGTATAAGTTGACAGATTACAACTGTAACTCACTGATATTATAGTCATAAGATACTACGAGGATTGGAACTTAAATAGTGGCAACTATTTATTCACAACCAATATAAAAGAGTTACATGTTTGCACTTGTTACTGTCCTTCAAAGTAGTCACCGGCATTGTGTAGAACCTGTTGCCAGTGATGTGGAAGGCATTAGCCATTAGCAGAGCCTGTTCTATTGATGGTGTAAATGGAGTGGTCTAAAGTTATGGTGATTCTTGTGTATGACTGTGATGGTGTTATCCTAACGCATTACATTCCTCCATGGCAGACCATCAATGCACAGTATTACTGTTCATTTTTGGGGCATCACATGTGACCAGCTTGGCGAAAGAAGTAGCGACACTTTCTGTGCAACCCACCCATCATTTTGCACAACAATGTGTGGGCACATACAGAGCAAGCTTTGGCTGCTCTGTTCAGTCGATGGGACTGGGAAGTACTGTACCATCCATCTTACTCCCCAGACTTAAGTCCTCGTGACTTTGATTTGATCCCAAAGATGAAGCAACCACTTTGTGGCATTCGCTTCAGTACTGTTCCAGAGATTTGATAGGCAGTAGACCGCTCCATTCGCACCATCAACAGAACATGCTCTGCTAATGGTATACTACACCTTCCACATCACTGGCAGTGGGTTCTACACATTGCTGGTGACTACTTTATGAGACAGCAACTGGTGCAAACATGTAACTCTTTTGCATCATTTGTGAAAAAATAGTTGCCACTGTTTAAGTTCCAACCCTCGTACATTTTTTTCCATTTTGGGAAATGCACTGTTTTACATAACTGAACATTTAAAGTATGTTGTCAATCTTTTCACCACTTTGAAATGAAGTATCTCGCTGGATATTTATGGAGCTTCTTTCAAACAGCATTTCATTAAAGATAACTGTGTCAGCTAAAAATATTCTGAGGTTACTATTAATGCTGTCCACAAGGTCATCAATATACAACATGAACAGGAAGTGTTCCAACATACTTCCCTGTGACACACAAAGTCACTTCTACATTTGTCAATGATACTCCACCCAAGATAACACTCTATGTCCTCTCTACCAAGAGATCCTCAGCCCAACCACAAATTTCACTTGATATCTATCATGTGTCTGTACTTCTAATACTAAGCACAGATGTGGTACTGAGTCAAATGCTTTTCAAAAATCAATAAATTTTATATCTACCTTACTGCCAAGATGCAAATCTTTCAGTAGATCATGTGAGAAAAGTGCAAGTTGGGTTTCGCATTATTGACATTTTCAGAATTCATGCTGGTGGGCATGAAGAAGGTCATTCTATTAAAGATACCTCATCACATTTGAGCTCAGAATATTTTCTAAGATTCTACAACAAATTGATGTCTTGGGTATTGGATAGTAGTTTCTACAACCTGTCTTGTGTATGAGTGTGGCCTGTGCTTTCTTCCAAATACTGGCACTGTGTTTGTTCAAGAGTGGGCTATATTATTTTTAAAATTGATTTTTTGGTCTTTAACATGCACAGGAGATTATAGGTGTTTTTTTGACTACATTTTTTGGCCTTTAGCTTACACCATACAGTCAGATTGCACTCGCATAAAATACGAGGAGCATTCAATAAGTAATGCAACAAATTTCTTAATCAGCCAATTCTGGTTGAAGAAATACTGAATTTGTTGTGTGATGTTGTGGAATATTCTCACTTCATCCCCTATAGTGTCATGGAGCTCCAATTGGTGGCAGTGCTATATGTTGCCTTCAGAATGGCACCTGTAATGGAGGTGTATTCCAAGCAGACAGTTGTCATTGAGTTTCTTTGGTGGAAAACTGTACTATGACAGATATTCATAGGCACTTGCAGGATGTCTATGGAGACCAGGCAGTCATCATCGTGAGTCATTCAGTGAGGCATCTGTCATCACTGCAACAATGTTGCAGAAACTCGTCTGCTCTCCTGCATGTCAGCCGGCTGCACACAGCTGTGTCTCCTTCGTTGGAACATGCAGACACTCACATTTGAGGTGAGGTGCTGGCTTCAGGTAATTTGAGAAATGACCAGTGTGTTCATTGAAACAAAAATTCAAATGAACTTCCTACATGACAATTCAAGGCCTCACACAAGTCTGTGCACCCATGAAGAGTTCACAAAACTTCATTGGACTGTTTTTCCTCATCCACCCTACAGCCCAGAACTCATGCCTCCAACTTTCAACTCTTTGGCCCAATGAAGGGTGCACACTGTGGTAAACAGTATATGGATGATGGGTGATGCAACAATACTTTCACCCTGACGTTGACCTGTAGAGTAGTATCAGGGGGCATACAGGCCCTGCCAGTAAGATGGCAAAGGCCACCACACTAAATGGAGATTATGTTGAAAACCAGGAATTTGTAACCAAAAGAGTGAGGAATAACATTGTGTACTGTAATCCTGAATAAAACTAATGTGCTTTCAGAAAAAAAATTGTTGCATTACTTATTGAATGCCTCTTGACAGGTATTGATAGAAAATTAGTCTTAGACTATTAGTTCATATGTATGAACTCCACGTGGGAAAAATATATCTAAAAAGAAAGATGATGAGACTTACCAAACAAAAGCGCTGGCACGTCGATAGACACACAAACAAACACAAACATACACACAAAATTCTAGCTTTCGCAACCAACGGCTGCTTCGTCAGGAAAGAGGGAAGGAGAGGGAAAGACGAAAGGATGTGGGTTTTAAGGGAGAGGGTAAGGAGTCATTCCAATCCCGGAAGCGGAAAGACTTACCTTAGGGGGAAAAAAGGACGGGTATACACTCGCACACACACACATATCCATCCGCATATACACAGACACAAGCAGACATTTGTAAAGGCAAAGAGTTTGGGCAGAGATGTCAGTCGAGGTGGAAGTACAGAGGCAAAGATGTTGTTGAAAGACAGGTGAGGTATGAGCGGCGACAAATTGAAATTAGAAATTAGCGGAGATTGAGGCCTGGCAGATAACGAGAAGAGAGGATATGCTGAAGGGCAAGCTCCCATCTCCGGAGTTCTGACAGGTTGGTGTTAGTGGGAAGTATCCAGATAACCCGGACAGTGTAACACTTTGCCAAGATGTGCTGGCCGTGCACCAAGGCATGTTTAGCCACAGGGTGATCCTCATTACCAACAAACACTGTCTGCCTGTGTCCATTCATGCGAATGGACAGTTTCTTGCTGGTCATTCCCACATAGAAGGCTTCACAGTGTAGGCAGGTCAGTTGGTAAATCACGTGGGTGCTTTCACACGTGGCTCTGCCTTTGATCGTGTACACCTTCCGGTTTACAGGACTGGAGTAGGTGGTGGTGGGAGGGTGCATGGGACAGGTTTTACACCGGGGGCAGTTACAAGGGTAGGAGCCAGAGGGTAGGGAAGGTGGTCTGGGGATTTCATAGGGATGAACTAAGAGGTTACAAAGGTTAGGTGGACGGCGGAAAGACACTCTAGGTGGAGTAGGGAGGATTTCATGAAGGATGGATCTCATTTCAGGGCAGGATTTGAGGAAGTCGTATCCCTGCTGGAGAGCCACATTCAGAATCTGATCCAGTCCCGGAAAGTATCCTGTCACAAGTGGGGCACTTTTGGGGTTCTTCTGTGGGAGGTTCCGGGTTTGAGGAGATGAGGAAGTGGTTCTGGTTATTTGCTTCTGTACCAGGTCGGGAGGGTAGTTACGGGATGTGAAAGCTGTTTTCAGGTTGTTGGTGTAATGGTTCAAGGATTCCGAACTGGAGCAGATTCGTTTGCCACGAAGACCTAGGCTGTAGGGAAGGGACCGTTTGATGTGGAATGGGTGGCAGCTGTCATAATGGAGCTACTGTTGCTTGTTGGTGGGTTTGATGTGGACAGACGTGTGAAGCTGGCCATTGGACAGGTGAAGGTCAACGTCAAGGAAAGTGGCATGGGATTTAGAGTAGGACCAGGTGAATCTGATGGAACCAAAGGAGTTGAGGTTGGAGAGGAAATTCTGGAGTTCTTCTTCACTGTGAGTCCAGATCATGAAAATGTCATCAATAAATCTGTACCAGACTTTGGGTTAGCTGGCCTGGGTAACCAAGAAGGCTTCCTCTAAGCGACCCATGAATAGGTTGGCGTACGAGGGGGCCATCCTGGTACCCATGGCTGTTCCCTTTAATTGTTGGTATGTCTGGCCTTCAAAAGTGAAGAAGTTGTGGGTCAGGATGAAGCTGGCTAAGGTAATGAGGAAAGAGGTTTTAGGTAGGGTGGCAGGTGATCGACGTGAAAGGAAGTGCTCCATTGCAGCGAGGCCCTGGACATGCAGAATATTTGTGTATAAGGAAGTGGCATCAATGGTTACAAGGATGGTTTCCGGGGGTAACAGACTGGGTAGGGATTCCAAGCGTTCGAGAAAGTAGTTGGTGTCTTTGATGAAGGATGGGAGACTGCATGTAATGGGTTGAAGGTGTTGATCTACGTAGGCAGAGATGCGTTCTGTGGGGGCTTGGTAACCAGCTACAATGGGAAGGCCGGGATGATTGGGTTTGTGAATTAGGAAGAAGGTAGAAGGTAGGGGTGCGGGGTGTTGGTGGGGTCAGGAGGTTGATGGAGTCAGGTGAAAGGTTTTGTAGGGGGCCTAAGGTTCTGAGGATTCCTTGAAGCTCCGCCTGGACATCAGGAATGGGATTACCTTGGCAAACTTTGTAAGTAGTGTTGTCTGAAAGCTGACGCAGTCCCTCAGCCACATACTCCCGACGATCAAGTACCACAGTCATGGAACCCATGTCCGCCGGAAGAATGACGATGGATCGGTCAGCCTTCAGATCACGGATAGCCTGGGCTTCAGCAATGGTGATGTTGGGAGGAGGATTAAGGTTTTTTAAGAAGGATTGAGAGGCAAGGCTGGAAGTCAGAAATTCCTGGAAGGTTAGGAGAGGGTGATTTTGAGGAAGAGGAGGTGGGTCCCGCTGTGACGGAGGACGGAACTGTTCCAGGCAGGGTTCAATTTGGATAGTGTCTTGGGGAGTTGGATCATTAGGAGTAGGATTAGGATCATTTTTCTTCGTGGCAAAGTGATATTTCCAGCAGAGAGTACGGGTGTAGGACAATAAATCTTTGACGAGGGCTGTTTGGTTAAATCTGGGAGTGGGGCTGAAGGTGAGGCCTGGTGCAAGTCGCAAGTGGGGCAGCCATCTTTATACTGATACTGTGATGGTATGTGTGCATCTGCACTGGGCTGCCACCTACAGACCATTCTGCATGCTGTTTGTAGCACGCGTACCAACTTACAGGATAACGGTGCGAAGTTTTGTTTTGTTATTACAAATTTAAGGTTTTAATTTGACTCACTCTCATACATAATTACATACATCCAACACTGTACAATCATTGAAAGTCAAATGTTACAGAACATTTTTGTGTTGTCTATTGCCACTGAAACATTGGTTGTAGATGCTGATACCTACAGCAACAGTGAATCTGTGCTGTAATCTGTGCCTGCTTCACCATAAGAGCAGAAAGGTATCTCAAAAATACATAGCCACTGAAGATGTTTACAGAAACAGCTGTGGTTAAATTTGTGTTTGGCTATCAGAGTGACACAGTTACTAGGTACTGAATTTGTTTGAGATATTTTGAAACAAGGGAACAATGGACGAACTGTTGTGAATGAGGGTGATTTGAAAAGTTCTCAGAATGGAATAGAAAAAAAGTGCTTACATCACTGGAACTTTTTTTTCAATGTAGTCTCCTTGTAGATTAATTCACTTGGTCCAACGATGTTCCAGTGCCTTGATCCCATCTCAGAGATGAGTTTCCTCCAGGCCTACAAAATAGTTGTCAACTCCGGCTATCAATTCTTCATTTGGAGTGAATCTTTGTCCACCAAGAAAAATTTTCAGTTTTGGGAAGAGATGGAAGTCTAATGGAGCCATATAAAATGAATAAGGTGGGTGTGGCAGCAATTCATACCTTAGTTCAGGTAATTTTGCCATGGTGAAGGCACATGCATGCAGGTGTGCATTGTGTTGATGGAAAATGACTTTCTTCGTTGCTAAACCTGGCCTTTTTTCATTTACCTTTTGTAGCAATTTGTCCAGGACGTTAGCATAGTATTCTCCAGTAATTGTTTGCCCAATGGGGAGATAATCTGTGAACAGAATCCCCTTCGCATCCCAGAACACTGATGCCATGACCTTTCCCGCTGAAGGAATTCTCTTTGCTTTCTTTGGTGGTGGAGAATCAGCATGTTTCCACTACTTTGACTGTTGTTTTGTTTCTGGGGTATAGTAGTGCATCCAAGTTTCATCTGTGGTCACAAACTGGTACAAGAAATCTTGTTTGTTTCTCCTAAAACGGGCCAAACATTGTTCCGATATGTCCATTCTCATGCGTTTTTGATCCAGCGTTCAAAAGTCGCGACACCCATCTTGCAGATAATTTTTGTATTTCTAATTTTTCAGTTAAAATGTGATATACCCTTCCAGATGACATGTGGCAAGCACAAGCAATTTCACGCACTTTCAATCAGTGATCCTCCATGGCCATTTTGTGCAGTTTTGCAATGATTTCTGGAGTAGTGACACATCTTGGCCAACTACTGCATGGATCATCATCTAAGCTCTCCTGACCAAATTTAAATTCATGTATCCACTTGGCAACAGCTGAATATTGAGGAGCAGAGTCCCCCAATGTATTCTGGAAATCAGCATGAACGTCCTTTGCTTTCGTACCTTTCTTTATGAAGTACTTACTCACTGCTTGAATCTCGATTTTTTTCCATCTTCGCAAATTGCTATGCAGGAACAACAACAGAGCCACATCACCACCACAGCTCCCTTCCAAGGTAACTGATGCAGCACATGTTTACAGGCAACAGTCCAATGAATATCATGTGAACAACTCGTTGTGCTAGTGCTGACCTCTCATGGTGATTCTGAGATCTTTTCAAACCACCCTCGTACTTCTTACCTTTGTGTCTTGTTGCTTCCCCTAATTCCCTCTGCTAGTCTTCTGTCATGCATCTGTGTAGGATATTGTGATCTGTACCTGGGATTTCAGTCCAGGTGGTGTGCCCTGTCACAGCAGGTTCTTTGGCTAAGCAGTTGACAGCTTCATTGGCAGTGATCCCACAGTATGATTTCACTCAAGCAAAAATAATGAAACAGACTTCATCACACATTTCCAATACACAGACAATATATCACTTTGATAATCCTGTGTATGATGGAGGATTTCATTGAAATCAGTGGAAAAATCTTAAGAATTGTCAGAGCAGATGCAGAGTCAGTGAGTAGGAAATATAGAGACACTGCTAACCATGAGCAGAAACAAAATGTTGCAACAAGTTCCATGATCATGGTACTTGCCTCTGTTGGTAATTTGAGTAGTCCAGATTTCTGTAAACATGGTACACAATATATGCTTCTGGTAGAGTCATTTGTTTTGGAGCCATTAGTACAGATATACATTGTCTCCAGATACTGTCTTAAAAACTGCACCAAAGATTTATTGTTAAAGTGAGCCTCATGGTCAAAAGTAATGTCAGTTATTACTTTCAGTTTAGACAATTTCATTGAGAGTAGGACTCTAAAACCCACTCAGTCTTGAAGGTCTGATGAACTTTCTTGGAATCTCCTGAGGATCTAAGTATGCTTGGACTTGCAAAGGCACATTTCTGCTGATCCAGGTACATCCAGTTAAACACTGTATGGTTGTGTTACAGGCAAATTATTTCATATTGTTGACTTCATAATGATTCCTTTTAAGAAGAAATTTGGTGCAGAGATACCGCTGGCATAGATGCATTGGTAGGGATGAAGCACACCGCTCTTAAACAAACTCTCAGTACTTTATATTTTCAATTATTAATTCTGTTGAGGTAATTGTAAGGTGGAAATCCATAATAACCAATCCAGTTATCAATGATTAGACCTGCCAACAGTATTCAAGCCCAAATCTAGTCCTGTCATAGCTCTAATTATGTTGACAGTCATCTCACATTTCTTAGCTACTTATTTTGCGTGCACCTTCCAAGTTAGCTTATGGTCAATGAAGAGTCTCAGGTATTTGACTACCATCTTTGAAGGGAAATGCTTGGGCCTAGTGCTAATACTGCTGGAAGATTTGCTCTGTTCCTTGAAGACAATATTGCATTTGATTTTGCTGTAGTTACATCCAGACCATTTCTTGTGAGCTACTGTTGGAGTGCAAAACTGTAGTTGACAGTTGTGACTTGCAATCTCCGAGGGATGTAGTTCCTCAAAAATAAGTATATCATCTGCATATTGCAGACCTTTCACCTTCTCCAGGAACATCCAGTTTAGGTCAGTGATGCACTTATTAAACAGTTGAGGTGGTAAAACAGATCCCTGCAGCAACCCCTTACTAGTATTTCATGATCCTATCATAAATTTTCATGTAGAACTAATATCAACTGATCAGTGAAGAAAGATACTGGGTGTTCTGCAAGTTTATCATATATGTGTTATTCCTTAGGTTTTTGGCTAGTGCTGAGAGTACTACTTCAACACAGGTGCTCCTTAGGTCCAGAAACTTAGCTAGTAAATATGCAATTTGCCTGAAACAGAGCTGTATGTCAATAGCCAAATGCATGAGAATGTCTTCAGTACCTTTCCCCTTGCAAAAACCCACCTGATTATTATTGAACTGGTCACAGCATTCAATCCAGCACTCTAACCAGAGTTTGACCATTCTATCCAACACTTTGTAGGGACTATGTAGTTAAAAGAGGACCTGAATCAAACACGAATTCAGTATAGAATCTGATTCCATCAGGAGCTTTGTTCAGTTTAATAATGTCTGCTGTTTCTCAAAACTGTTGACTATTTCACTCATCTTTTCAGTGTTACAAAGAACTAAATTGGGTCAGTCTCCTGGGTTTTTCTTTGAAAAGGAAACTTGAAAACAGAGTTAAGCATTTCTGCTTTTGACTTGCAACAGCCAATTTCACTTCCTGTCCATTCATGAGTGACTAGACACTAACTTTGGTGCCACTGACAGCCTTTATATGTGACCAGAAATTCTTCAGGTTTTGTGAAAGATCATTTGACAGTATTCTGCTATAGTACTGTTGAAGGTTTCATGTGTTGCACACTTGACAGCTAATGCAAGTGTGTTGCATTTAGCAACCCTCTATCTATAGCTTTATGTTTTGTCTTATACCCATCCTGCAGTAGTGTCTGTTTCTTTAGAAGTTTCCTTACAGTGACTATACCATGGTGGGTCTCTCCCATCATGAAGTCTTCTACTGCATGTCTATCCAATATGCTTTGAACTTTGGCCATAGGTCCTCTGCATGCTTCTATTCTATGCTAAAAAGTTTCATGTTCCTCATTGAAATTACACTCTGTAAGGAGTCCTGCTGTCTTTGATGTTTTATCACATCAGTGTTGTGTTCCTTACTCGTGGCTGACTTCTGGAACTATCGAAGCCTAGCACATCGTTCCTCTGATGTAACAGTGTCTTGCTGTACAATGGGATCAGTGCCCCAGTAGTAGTGGTCATGAGTGTCCTGGTGTGTATAAGGAGAATTATCATTGAGCTTCCACACATAGTGGTCATGAACAGCTACAATACAGCTAAATAGTGTGAAGAATTCAGTAGAAAGACAATTACGAGTTGGAAGTGTTAAGTTACATCAGAAAGGAGTGCAGGATTAATTATCAGAATTGTGGTTAAACAGTGTCATGTTTATAAATCAGTAAATTCCATGTAGAAACATATAGACAGTACAGCATAAATGAAAAGCTTCTGTGATCAATGACTATTTGCTTATTCAGTGTGGAAATGCTGTGTAGCAGCCATAGTGCCAGTAGTGTCAGTGCCGTTGTAACTGCTGTCTGCTTCACATCTGCTGTGCAGCGAGCTACATTAATTTAAGTATTAACTGTATTTTTGTTACTTGTCACTTCCTCTTCCGTGAATTTTTGCTTTTAGGAATCTTTAATTTTCAAGTACTAGTAACAGTGATCCATAGATTTTGTGTTTGTTTTGAATACAGTCAGAGAGACTCCCTTCAGTCAGCTGTAGTGCCAGTAGTGCTAGTGTCTGTTTTGAATACAGTCCAGAGACAGGTAGTGCTTATTTTCATTGTTTTCAACAAGAAGTGTCTAGTAACCACAGTTTAGGCAGCTATCAGCTGTCTTTAGTGAATTAGCAGTCTAGTTAAAAGTTGATTAACTCTCTACAGTAAATTGATTTCTTAGGATGGATAGGATGTGTGACTGCTGTGTATGGATGCAGGAGGAGCTGGCCAATGTTCGCGAACAGCTGAGCGTGTTGATGGCCGCGGTCAGCCATCTTCAGGCCACTGCCTCGGAGTGTAGCAGCAGTGGGGAGTCTGGTGCAAGGCATGGTACACCCCAGGTGTTACATGCTTCACCCACAGTCCTTGCTGTCGAGACATATTCGTGGGTACCGGACGCAGTTGGGCCACCCTCTCCCCAAGGGGAGTGGCAGCTTCAGTGGCGTTCACATCGCACAAGGCGGAGGGTCAATGTGGAGGCTGGCCATGTGGCATCGCCCACTCTGCCTGTGAGTGGACATGTGGCCGCTCCTCCAGCAAGGTCTAAGCAGGCACACGGGGGGAGGGGTTTATTAGTGATTGGGAGCTCCAACGTTAGGTGGGTGATGGAGCCCCTTAGGGAAATAGCGGAAAGGTCGGGGAAGAAGGCCAGTGTAAACTCCGTCTGCTTGCCGGGGGGTCTCATCTGAGATGTGGAAGAGGCCCTGCCAGCGGTGATAGAGAGCACTGGGTGCACCCGACTGCAAATTGTTGTTCATGTCGGCACCAATGACTCCTGCCATCTGGGTTCAAAGGTCATCCTCAGTTCATACAGGCCATTGGTGGAGTTGGTGAAGGCAGAAAGCCTAGCTCGTGGGATGGAATCTGAGCTAACTATTTGTAGTATCGTTCCCAGAACCGATCGCGGTCCTCTGGTTTGGAGCCGAGTGGAAGGCTTAAACCAGAGGCTCAGACGATTCTGTGGAGATCTGGGGTGCAAATTTCTCGACCTCCACTATCGGGTAGCAAAATGTAGGGTCCCCCTGAATAGGTCAGGCGTGCACTACATGCAGGAAGTGGCTACAAGGGTAGCGGAGTACGTGTGGAGTGCACATGTGGGTTTTTTAGGTTAGAGTATTCCCTCGCTAGGCCCAACAAGATGCTTCCAGAGATGTGACAAGGTAGTAGTTGGCAAAACGCAACAGGGAATAACAATATTAATTTGGTAATAGTAAACTGCAGGAGCGTCTATAGAAAGGTCCCAGAACTGCTCTCATTAATAAATGGTCACAATGCCCACATAGTACTAGGGACAAAAAGTTGGCTGAAACCAGATGTAAACAGTAATGAAATTCTAAACTCAGATTGGAATGTATACTGCAGATACAGGCTGGACAGTGAAGGGGGAGGCGTGTTTATAGCAATAAAAAGTGCAATAGTATCGAAGGAAATTGACGGAGATCAGAAATGTGAAATAATTTGGGTGAAGATCATGGTTAAATCAGGCTCAAACATGGTAATTGGATGTCTCTATAGGCCCCTGGCTCAGCAGCTGTTGTGGCAGAGCACCTGAAGGAAAATTTGGAAAATATTTCGAGTAGATTTCCTGACCATGTTATAGTTCTGGGTGGAGATTTTAATTTGCCGAATATAGACTGGGAGACTCAAACATTTATAACGGGTGGCAGGGACAAAGAATCCAGCGAAATTTTTTTTAAGTGCGTTATCTGAAAACTACCTTGAGCAGTTAAACAGAGAACTGACTTGTGGTGATAACATATTAGACCTTCTGGTGACAAACAGACCCGAACTATTTGAAACAGTTAACACAGAACAGGGAATCAGTGATCATAAAGCAGTTACTGCATCGATGATTTCAGCTGTAAATAGAAATATTAAAAAAGGTAGGAAGATTTTTATGTTTAGCAAAACTGACAAAAAGCAGATTACAGAGTACTTAATGGCTCAACACAAAAGTTTTGTCTCAAGTACAGATAGTGTTGAGGATCAGTGGACAAAGTTCAAAACCATTGTACAATATGCATTAGATGAGTATGTGCCAAGCAAGATCATAGGAGATGGAAAAGAGCCACCACGGTACAACAACCAAGTTAGAAAACTGCTGTGGAAGCAAAGGGAACTTCACAGTAAACATAAACATAGCCAAAGCCTTGCAGACAAACAAAAATTACACAAAGCGAAATGTAGTGTGAGGAGGGCTATGCAAGAGGCGTTCAGTGAATTTGAAAGTAAAATTCTATGTACTGACTTGGCAGAAAATCGTAAGAAATTTTGGTCTTATGTCAAAGAGGTAGGTGGATCAAAACAAAATGTCCAGACACTCTGTGACCAAAATGGTACCAAAACAGAGGATGACAGACTAATGGCCGAAATACTAAATGTCTTTCTCCAAAGCTGTTTCACAGAGAAAGACTTCACTGTAGTTCCTTCTCTAGATTGTCACACAGATGACAAAATGGCAGATATCAAAATAGACAACAGAGGGATAGAGAAACAATTAAAATCACTCAAAAGAGTAAAGGCTGCTGGACCTCATGGGATACCAGTTCGATTGTACACAGAGTACGTGAAGGAACTTGCCCTCCTTCTTGCAGCGGTGTACTGTAGGTCTCTAGAAGAGTGTAGTGTCCCAAAAGATTGGAAAAGGGCACAGGTCATCCCCGTTGTCAAGAGGGGATGTCGAACAGATGTGCAGAACTATAGACCTATATCTCTAACGTTGATCAGTTGTAGAATATTGGAACATGTATTATGTTTGAGTATAATGACTTTTCTGGCGACTAGAAATCTACTTTGTAGGAATCAGCATGGGTTTTGAAAAAGACAATTGCATGAAACCTAGCTCGCGCTATTCATCCACGAGACTCAGAGGGCCATATACATGGGTTCTCACGTAGATGCCGTGTTTCTTGACTTCCACAAGGCACTTGATACAGTTCCCCACAGTCGCTTAATGAACAAAGGAAGAGCACATGAACTATCAGACCAATTGTGTGATTGGATCGAAGAGTTCCTAGATAACAGAATGCAGCATGTCATTCTCAATGGAGAGAAGTCTTCCAAAGTAAGAGCGATTTCAGGTGTGCCGCAGGGGAGTTTGGTAGGACCTTTGCTATTCACAATATATATAAATGACCTTGTGGATAACATTGGAAGTTCACTGAGGCTTTTTGCAGATGATGCTGTAGTATATCGAGAGGTTGTAACAATGGAAAATTGTATTGAAATGCAGGAGGATGGGCAACGAATTGTTGCATGGTGCAGGGAATGGTAATTGAATCTCAATGTAGACAAGTGTAATGTGCTGCGAATACATAGTAAGAAAGATCCTTTATCATTTGGCTACAATATAGCAGGTCAGCAACTGGAAACAGTTAATTGCATAAATTATCTGGGAGTAGGCATTAGAAGTGATTTACAATGGAATGATCATATAAAGATGATCGTCGGTAAAGCAGATGCCAGACTGAGACTCATTGGAAGAATCCTAAGGAAATGCAATGTGAAAACAAAGGAAGTAGGTTACAGTACACTTGTTTGCCCACTGCTTGATTATTGCTCACCAGTGTGGGATCCATACCAGATAGAGTTGATAGAAGAGAGAGAGAAGATCCAACAGAGAGCAGCGCACTTCATTATAGGATCATTTAGTAATCGCAAAAGCGTTATGGAGATGATAGATAAACTCCAGTGGAAGACTCTGCAGGAGAGATGCTCAGTAGCTCGGTACGGGCTTTTGTTGAAGTTTCGAGAACATACCTTCACCGAGGAGTCAAGCAGTACATTGCTCCCTCCTATGTATATCTCGCGAAGAGACCATGAGGATAAAATCAGAGAGATTAGAGCCCACACAGAGGCATACTGACAATCTTTCTTTCCACAAACAATATGAGACTGGGATAGAAGGGAGAACCGATAGAGGTTCTCAAAGTACCCGCCGCTACACACCGTCAGGTGGCTTGAGGAGTATGGATGTAGATGTAGATGTACTTCATTTTGAATGTGAAGCAAGTTTAACTGTTACTGCAAGACTAGAAGAGTTTAGGCCTTGTTAGGGAAGTTTGTTATGTGCTAAAGGGACAACAAAATAAGTAATTCCATTTGTACTGTTATTAATTCAAAGTGACCTTCATCATTTTCCAGCTGAATAACTGTGATATCAGAACTATAAGAGGCATGCGTTTGTATTAGGCATATGATCAGGTATTTTATAATGAAGCATATTCTATATGTAAAGCTCACATACCTAAGACAAATACCTGCAAAGTTAATCTAAAATAAAACTGAAAAGACACTGATGGGGCTTTACCACTGGTGTCCATGACAGTACAACTGCTCTTTGGTGAAGAATAGCGATTCAAAATGTAATAATGAAAAAAAAACTGTGAACACTAGAGCTATAAGAAAGAAATAAGGGTGTATCATCACTGACAAAATTGTGTGAAGCTAAAATCTACAGCATCTCGGAGTGCATTGGTTTGACACAAGAAGAGGAATTTTTCAGCATCTTGGATTGCAATGGTTCGAGATGACCATCTCAGTGACACAAAGAGTGCAGTATGCAGCATCACACCATAATGCAGTAGCTAACAGCCACAGAAATAAAAGTAAACATTGCAATAATGCCAGTTGGGGGCAGTTTCAAATTGCTGCTGAAAGCAAAACTTTTGAATTATTTGGTATGTGACGAATTTTGTGTGGAGGAAGTTAGTTAGGCTTGTGTTTTTACTTTCAACATTCAAGTGTAAAAATGTCATCAGAAATAGAACAAGTATCAGTAGTTAGTGTTCCAGGAGTTCAGTTCAGTGGTAAGGAAGAAAAGTCAAGGGTCATGGAAGTAACTACTGTATTTATCTGATTATAAGATGAGACTTTTTTTCCCAAATTCATCATTCAAAAAAATATGGGGTCATCTTTTATTCATGGTTTAAACTGTTGCTGCTGAAGTCTATGTTTTTACATTGTTTAATAGAGTAATATAGGGTTTGTCTTACGTTTACAGATGAAGCTTTGGCTAGTGAGATTTTGTACAAATTTATTTTCAACAATCCTGAAGGGCAGGATATAAACAATACTTACATTCAAATAGGTTCTAGATTTCCCTACACTCCAAATCTCTCCATACAGTATCAATGTTGCTTGAATAATAGTGCGACATTTGACTCGCAGTGATTGTGTGAGGGATATGTGAGAAACTATGGATTACCCACTGCAACTGTCTAATGCTCTGCTTAAAAATTGACAATATTGTGAAACACAGGAGGAAACAACATTAAATGCTATCAACTTACAAACTTTTGTTGTATTTGAACAGGTTTGCAATAAAATTTCCATACATGTATGGATACCATGTACATACATTTGTGCTGCTCTATAAGGAAAGTTAACTGTCAAAGGCAAAAATCTTGTCATTCGAAAACCGTTGCTCGATTCCCAACCCAGGTCAATATTTTAATGGGTCATGAGAAAATAATGGTTTACCAAGTGGGTAACAAATGAGAAATTTTGTCACTATATGCATATTAGAATAACAGAGAAAATTGTTACCTCCTTTCAGTCAACTACAGAACTAGATGACATTCAGATGAAATGAGAAGAAAAATAAACCCAGGATGAAATGTCTAACAAATTAAATAAATCAAATTAAAGTGACTGTAATTGTTTGCATGAGAATAAATTACCACTGAAAGACCCATTGTGGAATAGTATGAATAGATGTCAATAGATTGAGGGACAAATGAATGTTTGGGAATTGGACTGTTTAATGACCGCAGTTTTTTTTATTTATGTATTAGTTGCTGTTGTTACACAAGACCTGCGCACAAGAAGATATTGCCATCCATGTTTCAGTGTTGTGCAAGCACAGCACTAAGCAAAGTTGGCCTGGGATCGAAGATGAGTGTGGGGTGGGGGAGGAGTGTTAAAGAGGCATTCATATTGCAGCCAACTTTGCATATGTTGGCTTTTCATGAATTCCTGCCATGTTTAAACTGCAGTTTGCATGATTCATCTTGCACCTGGAATTGAAGTGACTATAATACTCAATAACAACATAAATTTTTGCTGGAGATGCCAAAAGTCTAGATGGGGGCCACTGGTGTACTTACATGTTTATTGCAGCAATGTTATCAACACTCACCATGAGGTACAATGGGGTGCAGTGCACATGAGGGTTTTGTTGGGCTAGGTGGTGTTTTGAGGTTCTCTGATAAACACTCACCAGTTGGTTCACAATAAGGGAACTCTGAGGGCATTCATAATAAAGATACTTTGACTGTCACAATTTCATCGTAAGTATTCGTAATAAAGTTCCCAAATTTACTGTCCTCCAGGTAAGTTCTCATTCTCAAATTATTCTTGGGACTAGAGCTGGCAGAAACCTGAAGTGGGAAGCTCTGAGATATTTAGTGAGTTGTGGAACGTACATTGAAAAGACAGTCTAGAGCCCATAGAAGGGAGAGTTTTCACTGCAGTTGAAAAAAAATATTGTCTCTACTGAGGTTGAAGTTGAGTGTGACAGTGAAATTGTCTGGTCGTGTAAACAGATGTAGGTGAAACTAAAGTAATTGTTGGATTTTTTTTACTGGCCATCTGCTTCTCCTGTGACAGTTCTGGAGTCATTCAAAGAAAATCTATGGTCAATAGCATGTAAATACTCAGATTAAGCAATACTAGTTGGAGGCGACTTTATCCTGCTGAGTATAGACTGGGATGTCTGTGAGGGTACAGACACACAGTCATGCGAAACAATTTTGAACATATTTTCTGAAAATTGTCTTGAGAAGCTAGCTCGGCAGCCTACAGACAATGGAAATATCTTAGATCTTGTAGCTATAAATAGGCCAGACCTTATCGACAATGTCAGTATAGAAATGGGGATCAGCGGTCATGATGTCATTACCCACCAGCCTCAACCTCCACTAATTTCAAGTTGCCGCCGCTCCTACCTCACCTGTCATTCAACAACATCTTTGCCTCTGTACTTCCGCCTCAACTGACATCTCTGCCCAAACTCTTTGCCTTTACAAAGGTCTACTTGTGTCTGTGTATGTGCGGATGGATATGTGTGTTTGAGAGTGTATACCTGTCCTTTTTCCCCCTAAGTTAAGTCTTTCCGCTCCTGGGCTTGGAATGACTCCTTACCCTCTTCCTTAAAACCCACATCCTTTCGTCTTTCCCTCTCCTTCTCTCTTTCCTGATGAAGCAACCGTTGGTTGCAAAAGCTTGAATTTTGTGTGTATGTTTGTGTTTGTTTGTATGTCTATCAACATGCCAGCGCTTTCGTTTGGTAAGTTACATCATCTTTGTTTTTAGATATATTTTTCCCACGTGGAATGTTTCCCTCTATTATATTCATATGATACCAGTAAAGTTGATAAAACCCTGCAAAAACAGTGTGAATGCAGTATTTGATGAAACTGAAAGTGATCTGTTACATGAAGTGTCTAATAACAGTGATTATGATTCAGATTTTGGATGTCCTTACATTAAGATTAAGACTGATCAGTGGGAAGGGAACTGTTTGATTGATACAGGTAGCCCAATTTGTGGTATATATGAACAATTTAGAGGCAACATCCAGTTTAGTAAGGACTTTGTGGTAATGCCCATTATAGGTGTAAAGATAATGGGAGCTACTGGTAAGCAAAGCAAGTATGTGAAATCTCAAGTACTGTTAACATTTAGTATAGAGGACAAGACCTATGAACATGGATGTATAATGATATCTAGTCTAGAAGAAAATATACACTACATCTGTAGATTTATAAGACTATGTAATTGTCTTCTGCTTGCCACGAATGTAATTTGTAAGATCATGAAGTTTCTAAAGTTCTATCCTATCCAGTGACTGAGTTTAAATCTATCTGTAGATTCACAAGACTATGTAACTGTGTTTTGTTTGTCTGAAATTTAGTATGTAAGATGATGTGATTTCTAAAGTTTTGTCTTATCTATTGACTGAGTTAAAATCTATGACACACTATATACTTGTGTTCTGTAATAGATTTGTGCTTTAGAATTTGATACATATATTTCATGAGACTAAATGAGTAGATCCTTTTACAATTTTGAAATGGGACACTATTCATAATTTGTCCTGCAAAAATTGAGAATAGTTTCTGAGCATATCTGTGTGTATCACCTTGTTAGTTCATTTCCCTTTTATCACATTTAATTCTGTTTATTAATGTTTCATATGTGAACACTTTTTAATCGCACCTGACATAAATCCCATATAATTGACTTTGAAAAGTTACTAAGGAGAACATATCTCATGTGATGTGAAGAAGGTACTGAACAGCATATTTAGTACACAAAACAATGTTTCAGGATTTGATGTGATTGCTAGTCAGGAAGTTACATATCCGTTCAAGTGTGTGACGAGAACTCCAAGGAAGAAACTAAAAGATGTAGGCACATCCACTCCCCACACTGCTGTGTGGCTCTACCCTGTTGGACCAGCCAACATCCAAGAGACGGTGGGTGTTGGGTAACGTACTCGAGCATCGTCAACTGGATCTGTGTTGTGACTGATATTTGTGAATTGTTAGCCAAGACTGCTAAAGACAGTGCTATTCAGCATAAATGCATGTTTTTTTTCAAGTAGGGGGATGGACTATCCAATCATTATGTAACTTTAAATCAGTATGTACCTTTTTTTATCAACTGTAAATGAATCTTCTAGGTCTTTGTGTATGTAGGTTAGTTTGTATGGACAATTAGCAAATAGTGTGGATGACATTTACTAGTATGGACAGTATGACAGAATGTATACATGCCAACTTTCATATGCTGATTGTGGTCCTCAAGCTACTGGATGTGTCATCATTCAAAGCTAATTTATGACTCTGTTTATCTGTATTTATCCTGAGTATTGCAATATTGTATCTGATTGAAACTTGAGTTGTGGACAGACTCATGCTTAACTCTGTTTTGGGTACCCTTGGTCATCGGACTGTGTGTGTGTGTGTGTGTGTGTGTGTGTGTGTGTGTGTGTGTGTGTGTGTGTGTGTACTCAAGGAGAAAGTGCAACCATTGATTGAGACTAGATGCTTCTTACAACTACTCTTTGCATATAATTCAACTTATTGATTTGATTATGAACTTTATTTATTTTGTTGTGTCAAAACGTTTTTGCTGGTTTGTACCAGGTGTGGTTTGGATTCGTGGGTCAATTCCCACATCGTAAATTTATGCCCTAATATTTTTCCAGTATTTTGTTCTTTCATGAGTTAACATATCCTTGAATACTATAGTTTATGTGGCTGATTGATTCCTATTCATGAGTGAGTATATTTTTATTGGTCTGTACCTGTCATCGTGAGTTTTTTGAGTTGGCTCACTCATTGTACACTTAGGCTCTGAAATTTTTTCTCTTCTCTTTTTAAGTTTTTGAAGGTTTGATTGTATGGAAGTTAATGCACAATTTATAATTCTACTAATTTACACTGTCTCTGTATTTATTTCTATAGTTTAGGGGTGTAATGTTGTAGTTTTGAGCTTGTATTATATGTCTCGTGACAGCATCTTTCACATATCTGAAAATCTGAATACCATATCCTGATATATGTATAGATTATGACATGCATAGTAGATATTTTTCTTATGTTTTCTGTAATATGTTATGTATCAGATACTTCTGTACATCTATCTGCTATCCTGAGCATCATTTTGTACACTGTTTGGCAAATGATGTAGTCTGTCACAAAATATTGGAAACACCCTGTTTCCAAATTTTGTGAGAGGGATATTGTAATGGGACAACCTCTCTAACATTTTGTTTGTAGAAATAACCAATCCCATTTATACTATCGATTCTTGTATAGGTGAATATTATCTCAGTTGTTTAAGTGAAAGAATTTCATATGATTCTGTATACAATGCACTACATTTCAGGCTAAAATGTATAAAAAGAAATTAATGTGTTACAATCAATATGTACTAATAGTTCAAATTATTCTTCTTTTAAAAATATTTGAAATTACGAAATATCTGGCATATTTAAAGTTCATGTTATTAATTGCACAATCTAATGCTAAATTATTAAATTTATTTGTGGATTCATGTATAAAATAATGATATATTTTAGCAAAGATTCTTCTTTTGTCAAGAAAGTTTGTAAACTTTTTTGCTTTGTAAACACTTTGGAATAGTGTGAGTACCACAGAATGTAAGGTGTAGTGGGCATGCCTCTGATGGAAATGCACATGTTTTTTGATTTTGCCTACAATGATGGTTGTATGAAAATGTAGATTGTGAAGTGATATAGAAGAATGGGATAGACTAAAAGAAATCATAGCAACACATAGTTCTTCATGAGTTATTTGGTAATCAGGAACCCACAACATTAAATAAAAATTTCAGCTGCAAGAATGTACTCATAGACACAACAACTGGAGCTGACAACAAGAGAAAATGAAGATAAGTAAAAAGTTTTTCTTATTTATGTCTTAAGCATCACAAAGCTCTCAAAACTCGTGTGGAGAAAGAGAATTTTAATAGTGATGTGTGGGAGGGTAAGGTTACAGTGTGTTACAGAGGTGCTTCAGGAACTCACATGGGAATCCCTAGAGGGAAAGCAGCGTTCTTTTTGGGAAACACTATTGAGAAAATTTAGACAACTGGAATTTGAAGCTGACAGCCTAACAATTCTGCTGCCACCAACATACATCATGGATAAGGACCACGAAGATAAGATACAATAAATTAGCACTCATACAGAGGCATACAGACAGTCATTTTTCCCTCACTCTATTTGCAAGTGGAATGGGAAGAAAAATGACAAGTAGTGGTACAGGGTACCCTCCACAACACACCTTACGGTGGCTTCTGGAGTGTCTGTGAGGATGTGGATGTGGAACTATTGGGGTTTTGCAGTTGCTGGTTCCACAAAATCAATGAGAGAGCAGCAGGCAGATATTATGTTTGGAAGCAAGAGACACTGTTAACATTCTCTTGTCATTATAGAATCAAAATTAAAAAGAAAAAAAAGTTAAAAACTTTCTGTGTTATCAGGTCCCATAGTAACCAAAACCTCAGAAATTGCAACTTATTTGGAAGAAACAACCAAACATTTCTGACACTAGAGTTATAAGTTTCACAGCTGTCCTGTTAGGATGATGATGATTATTAAAAATAGTGATATGACAGGCTAAACAAAGAAAATAGGCAGTGAAGATAAAAATTAATTAAAACAATGTCTTTTTATTTATTTAATTTCTCCTTGTATTATCAAAATAGACAATCAATAAATGGAATTTATTTCGAATAGGTGTAATGTTAACTTCTTAGACAGTTGCTCAGGTAAACACAGTAATTTTAGCAGTAAACATGTGTCAATATTTAGGGTATATGTTGAGGAGAAGTCCAAGGGAATTAATGAAGCATGGGAATTAAAGATTAAGGAGGTGAAGAAGAAGGTGGATGAGGAAAAGTGGAAGGGGGGTAGACAAGAAAAAGAGGAATATATAAATAAAAACTGAAAGAAGATAGAGAAGTTATCTGCAGTGTGCCTAGCAAAGAAAAAAATTAGAAGTGTGTAATGAATTGCAAAACATACTTGTTTGCCCTCCAGTAGGTATGACACAAATGGAACCACAGTTGAAAGAACATCAGACACCAAACTGCTGGTTGAGGTACATAAACTGAAAGAAAGTCAAGAGAAAATTGTGGAGGATGTAAAGTTAAGTAGGGTCAACTGGAAACAATGCAGACATTTGAAGGGAGAGAAAAAGAAAACCACAACAACATAGGTAATGATGTGCAAAACAAAGCTATTTTTCTGTCAGAATGTTCAACATATATGAAGCCATAGGTGGAAGTAACGTCAGACACAGACTTACTAAAGGAATGATTCAAAGATTCCGGATTTGAGTACGTGACTAAAAGAAAATCTATAGACACAGACCTTTAGGTGGAACTCAGTGCGAGGAAAACTTCATCCCTGCAGATACAAAAACAGGAAGGGTTAGAGGGCACCACACTTAGTAGTACAACCAAACATCATTCAGTTATCGGTGATCTGGATATGATGATGCTACTCAACAGAACAAGGGAAACTCAACAGAAAACTGTAAAAGAAATTAAAGAAAATTAAGAGCAAATCACACAGGAATGGAGAAAAGAAATAAAAGTATTTAAGGAGAGTCAAGAGAAAATTTTGAAGATATTTAAAGAGGGTCAAGAAGAAATGGTGAAGATATTTGATGAAATGGTGAAGATATCTGAAGAAAGACAAGAAGAGAAACACATAGATGTACACAATGAAATACAAAACACCCCTACTATTCTTACTGAATGTTCATTAGCTATGGAGTCATAATTAGAAGCAACTTTAAAGACTAACTTGTTAATTGAGATGCTTAGTTCTAATCTTTGCTTATCATGCAGAGTGTTAGATACGGCATTCCTGATGACAAAATAACTAGCACATTCACAGTACTCAGTCAGATGGTAACATTGTCAGTATGAATTCAGATGTATTTTCAGTGGTGAAGAAACTTGGGAAGGAAGATGAAGAAAGTTTGTCATCATTGGAATTTGAGAGGATGATCTTGGAAAAATACTGATCTAAAAGTACAAGAGATAAGAATTTGAATTTGATTTGCGATTATCCATTCTGTCATAGAGATGAAGAAATGTACTCTGAATTGTTTCAAAAACAATGAGAGAAATCGGTATTTTGAAGTGCGGTACAAAGAAAATATATTGTATGCAGGGTGACACAATGACTAGTTCACAAGGTTTGTGGTCATCTAAGGGCACAATAATTGGAACTGCTGATGTAGAGAATGTGCAACTAAGATCCACACAAAATGGAACAGAGAAAAAGCAGCAGAAGTTAAAGAGGAGACACAAGTGAAGGGAACAAGAGAAAGAATTAGTACCACCACAAAGATGCATGATATAAATTGTACTCATTGACTCATGAACAAAAACATAAAGAAGTAAAATTTGAAAGGTACAATTGGTCAAGGCCAAATGGGTGTGCACAAACTGGCATGAAACATAAGAGGAAGAGCTGAATCAATGGTTTGTCATGTAATCACAAGGACATAAATATTATACTGTGGAAGACAAGAAGAAAGAAGAGGATGAGGAGGTCAACATCATGCATTTGTGCACATGGTATGGCAGCAAGAAGCCTGAGTGGCACTTACAAATAAAAGGACCATCAAATATTTACAGACAGTGATCTGCTCTGTAATTTCATATTGTCTTCATTAAAATATTGTATATGTGTTACATTAGCAGCAATGTAGACTATTGTTATAGTGCATACTGAAGAATGGCAGAAGGTAGCAAGAAATTTCGAAGTGAAGTGGAATTTCCCTCACTGCATTGGAGCCATATATGGCAAACATGTGCAAATTATGTGTCCTCCGAATACTGGAAGTGAATACATCAACTACAAAACATTCAGCATTGTCCTCATCGCAATTGTAGATGCAAATTACTGCATTCAGTATGTAAATGTTGGATGTCACAGGGACAGAAAGAGGGGGGAGGAGGAGACTGACTTAGAGGGGGAGAGAAATTAACCTTAGTGAAGGGGAGAGTGATGGAGGGGGTAGGAGGTGATAGAGGAGAGAAGCAGATGGACAGGGAGAAGGGCAGGAGAAGATGGGGAGTGGGAAAAGAAAGAGATGGACGTAAGGGGAAGGTAGAGACATCTGGGCAATGCCGAGTTTATTTACCTTATTTATAAAATTAATAAATCTTCATATGTTCTTAATTAACAACTTCGTAAATGATTCATGTAATCTACGATACTCAAACTATACTAAAATATGAGATGAATAAAATGTAAAATTAAAATTTTTGTGTTGTTTTGTGCTTAATATTAACATTCTGAAATTATAAGTGAATGTTAATTTGTTAAATCATCATACCATGACAAAGCCACAGCAAAGTGTGGCCGGTTCAGCTAATACTGCAGTATATAATTGTCATTTTAACTCACCGAGTTTAGTTGAAGAGACGAGATGAATGAGACTGCTCCTGAAGATTCAAGGGTTTGCCTGTTGGTTTGTCAAGGGCGCTATGGCGCTGAGACTTGATCCATCTTTCTGCAAATTTTTCTGCATTGAAGCAATGCAGTGGAGGTCCATTTATTAAAATGAAAAGTAGATTTGAAAGTGTCAGAATTTTTAAGTGATTTCTCTGATCAGTCAGTGTTAAATTCATGGCACAAAATCTGTGTTCACATTCAGCCGTAGCTATAGGTATAACTTCGACTGCTTTCACAAGTTCCTTCACAGAATTGGGCATGTGTTGAGGATTTTCTTTATAGATTCGAAAATCTTTAATTAGTGACGCACACGTGCTTTCACGTAATTTAAAATCCACCTTATTACATAAGCAAGAAATTGACATGTTACCATAAAACACACGATCATAATCATCTGAAGGCCATGTATGTGAATTTAATACGGCTACATCTGAAAAGAAATCCAGGTCCTCAAAGTGGTTTTTTTATATTGTCTACCAAAGACTGAAAAAATTCCTTCCAAAATGTCTGAAATCTGTTATATTCATCATAAAAGGGTTCTTTAATTAATACCCCTTTGAATGTGCGCTTTTCCTCCAACTCTTGCACTGTCATCCCATGGCTAGTCATTTGTTTTCAGTGTTTCAAGAGTTCTTATAGCCACGTCCATTTCCTGTTTTGCTTTAAGGACTGAAGAATTTCTGTTCTGCATAAAGAATGATAATACTTGCAGAACTTCTAAGGCCTCATAAAGCATAACTAATTCAATTACAAGCAACCACTTTGTGAGATGTTTTAGTAAACCTTCAAATTTAGATCTCTCCTGAGTTGATGGGAACCATCATGTCTCAGGTTTTCAAAAAGATGGACAAGAGAACTGTGACTTTCAAGAATAGCTTGAATAGCATTAAATGAGGAACCAACCCAACGTACACAATAAATATGGCCTAGTTTTAATAGCTATGAGGATAACTCTTGTGAAACACTTTGTAGTAGTCTCTGATTTTTGGGACTTCAAGAAAACACAGACTATAAGGAATCTAAAAAAACCTGTATATGGTATACATCTGCTACATCATTCATAACATCGTGGACAGCTAATTCCATTTTGTGGTTCATACAATGAATGACAGTCAAATCCTTATGTAAATGGCTACACAGTAGAGCAGCTATGCCTTTTTAAGGTGCAAGCATTGTTGAGGCACCATCTGTTTTGATACCTACAAGGTGGTTTTTTAGTACATCATTTGTAATGTCATATTTTTCAAGAGCTGCTAACAGTGTGCTGAAAATGCATTCTCCTGTCCCACTTTCTAATTCAACAATGTCAAAAAAATAATTGCGAGCAACTCCCTCAAAGGACCGACTGATAAACCATTAAGTTTTTGTAGTTTTATTACTGCAGGATACGATTTGAATGATAATTTCTGTTTAGCTATTACATATGCAGATCTGAACAATGAAGCAGTTGCGATTACTTTTTCTTGATGCTGCTTTCCCCACAACTTTTCACTTTCACTCACGCATTTTTCTAAACTTTTCTTTTCTTTTATACTTATGATTTCTACACACTTCATGTGTGATTTGCACTTTGCATGATCCCCAATTTTATCATTTAGTTTTTTGGCATTATTAGCAGCAATACCAGCTAAAAATGCGTTATCGATATGCACACATTCACTGCCTTCCACCTTAAGTTCACGAACTTGTGAACGGACTATGCATATTACTAAGTTTTTGTCATTTACGGACAGCCACGGCTTAGTCTTTTGCCATACTTGAAAATGTGATAAGGCAACACAATTTCCTACTATAATCTCAAGAGTACTGTTACTCCCATTCCTACCTTGAGACGTGTCACAGTTTTCAGTCACCGGAGATTCAGTCTCTTCCCCTGTATTAGCACCATCATTACTACACTCCTGGAAATGGAAAAAAGAACACATTGACACCGGTGTGTCAGACCCACCATACTTGCTCCGGACACTGTGAGAGGGCTGTACAAGCAATGATCACACGCACCGCACAGCGGACACACCAGGAACCGCGGTGTTGGCCGTGGAATGGCGCTAGCTGCGCAGCATTTGTGCACCGCCGCCGTCAGTGTCAGCCAGTTTGCCGTGGCATACGGAGCTCCATCGCAGTCTTTAACACTGGTAGCATGCCGCGACAGCGTGGACGTGAACCGTATGTGCAGTTGACGGACTTTGAGCGAGGGCGTATAGTGGGCATGCGGGAGGCCGGGTGGACGTACCGCCGAATTGCTCAACACGTGGGGCGTGAGGTCTCCACAGTACATCGATGTTGTCGCCAGTGGTCGGCGGAAGGTGCACGTGCCCGTCGACCTGGGACCGGACCGCAGCGACGTACGGATGCACGCCAAGACCGTAGGATCCTACGCAGTGCCGTAGGGGACCGCACCGCCACTTCCCAGCAAATTAGGGACACTGTTGCTCCTGGGGTATCGGCGAGGACCATTCGCAACCGTCTCCATGAAGCTGGGCTACGGTCCCGCACACCGTTAGGCCGTCTTCCGCTCACGCCCCAACATCGTGCAGCCCGCCTCCAGTGGTGTCGCGACAGGCGTGAATGGAGGGACGAATGGAGACGTGTCGTCTTCAGCGATGAGAGTCGCTTCTGCCTTGGTGCCAATGATGGTCGTATGCGTGTTTGGCGCCGTGCAGGTGAGCGCCACAATCAGGACTGCATACGACCGAGGCACACAGGGCCAACACCCGGCCTCATGGTGTGGGGAGCGATCTCCTACACAGGCCGTACACCACTGGTGATCGTCGAGGGGACACTGAATAGTGCACGGTACATCCAAACCGTCATCGAACCCATCGTTCTACCATTCCTAGACCGGCAAGGGAACTTGCTGTTCCAACAGGACAATGCACGTCCACATGTATCCCGTGCCACCCAACGTGCTCTAGAAGGTGTAAGTCAACTACCCTGGCCAGCAAGATCTCTGGATCTGTCCCCAATTGAGCATGTTTGGGACTGGATGAAGCGTCGTCTCACGCGGTCTGCACGTCCAGCACGAACGCTGGTCCAACTGAGGCGCCAGGTGGAAATGGCATGGTAAGCCGTTCCACAGGACTACATCCAGCATCTCTACGATCGTCTCCATGGGAGAATAGCAGCCTGCATTGCTGCGAAAGGTGGATATACACTGTACTAGTGCCGACATTGTGCATGCTCTGTTGCCTGTGTCTATGTGCCTGTGGTTCTGTCAGTGTGATCATGTGATGTATCTGACCCCAGGAATGTGTCAATAAAGTTTCCCCTTCCTGGGACAATGAATTCACGGTGTTCTTATTTCAATTTCCAGGAGTGTATTTTCTTTTTTACATTCACTGTCTATTTTAAATCTTTTAGCACCACTGTTGGTATCCTGACCGTCAGAGTTTGTACACATATCAGGTATGCACTGTTCTTGAGGAAATCGGAAATTTTGCTTTGTTTGAATGACATCCTGAAAGTCCATAGTTCTTACAGGCCCAGATGCACTCAACTCACTAATGAAGCTACTGAAGCAGGAATGTGTGAAGATCACCGTGTGTTTGGTGGATGCCGCAAGGCAACTAATGAACGGCACCAATTAATTTGGAGTATGTGATGCTAGGGAGCCTGTGTTAAGCTCCACCCACGTGGTTCGCACCTAGTGAAGTCAGACTGTCCGATCCTGTCTGGTAGGTACCATTGCTCACTTCGCACTACTTTGTGTTTTTGTCCCAGGTGCGTTAGTCCGCACCATACCGTTGCCAAAAGGTGGCCTAACGGTAAATGTTCACACAGGTACCAGGCCGGTCACCACCCTGTGTCAGGGCCCGGGGTGGGAATTTCAGCCCCCAGCTCACCCAACTCTGCGGTACGACTGCTGCCGGGTGACTGTGACACTACTTCCCTCGCAAACTTGCAAGTAAATGGATGATACACCTTAGACGAAAGCAACAATGACAACATGAGAATGATGATTTAGTTCTAAATGTTTTGAAATGCTTAACTACTACATAACACTTTTTCTAAATTAATAAGCAAACATATTAACAGTATTAATAGTAAGACCGTATAAAAAACTTTCAGTGTTCAGCTCAACAAATTTAAATTATATGTGTAGTTTTACTCCAGTGCGTAGGAAATAAACATCCCAGGTTGGGATGCACAAACTAAAACCAGAGGAGGAGATGGTCTGATGCAGAGGGGGGAAAATCCCCCCCTTGCAAATCACAAACTGAGTGCAAGCCACAAAATGTAAGCAGCCTAGAGAGAAAATAAGACTTTATCCCAATTATTAATATGAACAGTACTCAAGTTGAGGTGCTGAAAAAGTATAGTAGTGACTGTACTTTTAGCGGCTGAATCAACTTTAATGCTTTTAAATTAATTTTGATCTTTGTGCTCGATGACATTAGGAAACTGTTTTCCTTGTACTTTCCTTATTCCAAGATCAAGAGGTGATGTTATAGTCTTCGTGGAAGTAGGTAAAATATGTCCTCACATGCATATATCAGATTTAGCTGAATAATTTAGCAATGCCTGGCTTTCACAGAGAAAACTGTACTGTTGATGGCACAGTCACAAGGAACAGAGAAAAAGTATGTGTATGAAAATTAAAATGGAGGAAAGAGAAGCTGAAGTGTGTAATATAGTGGAAAGTTTGATGCAAAAGAGAGAAGTTATTTCTTTTGAAGAATTCAAGTTTACGAATGTTCTCGGTAGCACAATATTGGATTTTTTTCTGTTTCTTGAAAGTTGCATTTGCTGCTGTCCTCATAACTAAAACATTAAAAATGATAAGCCACTTAAGTGCCTTTGATATGCAGGAAGAAAGGATTTAGTGTAGCACGATTTTGGAATTAATTCCTGTCACCAGCGGAGAAGAAGAATGTAATATAATATTTATAATAGAAGACCATGCCTTTGCAAAAAAATATATATATATATATATATATATATATATATATATATATATATATATATATATATATATATATATATATATATATAAAAATTATTAGTTATAACACAGTATGCTTATCGGCTGTAAAAATTAAACTGACTTTGTGTTGCGTGCCACACAAAAATCACTGAAGTTCATATTTCCCATGCTTCCTTCATTTGACTGGAGCTGTTGTTGCTCGTCAGTGGCAAGACACAAGTCCGTTGCTTTTGCTGTTGTAGTTGCTGTGTGATCAGAGGCTTATGCTGCTGCTGGTGCTCTAGTTGCTGTTGGTACAGTGTACTTTGATGTTGCAGTGCTGCTGTTGCATTTCCGAGATTTTTTTCTAACGCTGGATCCATTGCTGTCACTTATAAGCACTGCCAAAAAAAAAAAAAAAAAAAAAAAACTAGTACACCCGGAAAGAGGTCTGTCGATGTTGATCCAATGAAGACATATGCTATTTGGGAGATAGTAAATGTACTGGTAATGGTTTCAACGGTGTCCGCCAACAGTCAGCGTAGTGGCATAGCTATAAGAGCGCCATCTGTATCTACTCTTTAATAGGGAATGCTCACAGTCAGAAGTCTCACATCTGAATGCAATCCACTACAAAATCCAGTTTATGATGGAAATAGAGAAGGATGGTTCCTTGCCAATTTTGGATGTCTTGGTTACTAGCAGAGTGGATGGGTCATTAGGGCATTCTGTCTACCGTAAGCCCACACATACGGACCTTAACCTGCAAGTGTCGAGTTGCCATCCTTCACATACTACCGGCATCCTTGGAACGTTGGTGCACCAGGTTCATGTTGTTTCTGGTGGAGACAGCCTTACAAAGGAGGTGGAACATCTACAGTCGGTGTTCACAGGTAATGGTTACTCTCCACATTAGATTAGCATAGTGCTAAGAAAGAAGAAACGTGACCACCTACAACATCAAGAAGATAAGGAACTGTTCAAGTCCAGGGCCTTCCTTCCATTTGTCAGCAACCTTTCATCTAAAGTCAGCAGTATTTTAATGAAACATCAAGTTAAAGTAATCTTCTGGCGACCTGAATGTTCTCGGTTAGGTAAAAGACGATCAGGGTCTGCGGAAGGCTGGGCTATACAAAATTCCTTTCCCAGCGTGGAAAAGACTACATCGGTCAGACGACACGCGCAGTACATGAAAGGTGCATTGAACGTGAGTGCCACACTCACCTTTTTCAGCCCAGTAAGTCAGCTGTAGCTGGGCTTTGTATTGCCACAGGACACACTATGGATTTTTGTGCCACGAAAATCTTGGCCACAGCGAGAACTTTTTGGGATTCAGTAATTAAAGAATCTGTGGAAATAAGCCTAGCACATAATCTTATAAATCGTGATGGCGATTTTCAACTGGAGAAGACTTGGGACCTGGTGACCTCTAATTTCTTCTGATAGAAGGTCTGTGCTGTGACAGTGCCACGCAAAACAACAAGTGATGCAAGCCCCTTCCATGGAATACACGACCACACCATAACACCACCACCTCCAAATTTTACTGTTGGCACCATACACGCTGGCAGGTGACGTTCACTGGGCATTTGCCATACCCACACCCTGCCATTGGATCGCCACATTGTGTACCGTGATCGTCACTCCATACAATGGTTTTCCACTGTTCAGTCGTCCAATGTTTACATTCCTTACACCAAGCGAGGTGTCGTTTGGCATTTACCAGCATGACGTGTGGCTTATGAGCAGCCGCTCGACCATAAAATCCAAGTTTTCTCACCTCTCACCTAACTGTCACAGTACTTGCAGTGAATCATGATGCAGTTTGGAATTCCTGTGTGATGGTCTGGATAGATGTCTGCCTATTACGCATTACAACCCTCTTCAAATGTCACCAGTCTCTGTCAGTCAACAGACAGAGTCAGGCTGTATGCTTTTGTACTGTACGTGTCCCTTCATGTTTCCACTTCACTATCACTTCGCAAACAGTGGACCTACAGATGTTAGGAGTGTGGAAATCTTGCTTACGGACATATGATATAAGTGACAGCCAATCACCTGACCACATTCAAAGTCTGTGAATTCCACGGAGCGCCCAATTCTGCTCTCTCACAATGTCGTATGACTGCTGAGGTAGCTGATATGGAGTGCCTGGCAGTAGATCGCAGCACAATGCACCTAATATGAAAAATGTATCTTTTTGGGAGTGTCCAGATACTTTTGATCACATAGTGTATATATACAGGGTGATTTTTTTCCATCATGTACAAACTCTAGGGATTGATCGATGGGAGGATATAATGCATATTTTGTTTCAGTCATTAGGTATAGTATAAATTTCTGGTGGTCTGAAAAAACAAATTTACTTAGAGCTTTTAGACTACAAAAAAGAATCATCCGAGCAATGGTGGGAGCAAAACCAAAGCAACATTGTAAACCTTTATTTGTAAAACTAGATCTAATGAGCATTCCAAGCATATACATCTATGAAACTCTCACTTTCACGAAAAGAAACCCACAACTTTTTGAGGGCAACTTCTTCTTGCATCAATATGATACTAAATATAGAACAAGCTACATGTTACCTACCCACCATTTAAAATCACATGAAAAAACCCCATACTATATGGGCATGAAATTTGTAAATAAAATATGGAAAGATATGGATGACCAAATGTGAAAGGTACCAAAAGAGACCTGGAAAAATATCTGAAAGATAAATGTTACTATAGTGTAGAAGATTTCATGAATGGCAACAATGCATTATAATTGTAATTAAAATACCTCTTTGAAGATGTTACACCATGTATATTATTAGTTTATTGTCTATTTTTAGTATTATTATATATAGTGTAAAACTGACAAGTCACCTATGTCACAATCTTTGATTGTATAAGGCAGGTTATGTGATAATAAAAATTGAATTGAATTGAATTGAAATGGAACAATAAATGTCTAGTGAACTTATCTTCGGAAGTGCATGGTTTCCATGCTACAGCCAATATATTTAATCATATTTTGTTACAGAGGGTGTTGTCTAATACATGCTGTACCATGCAGCCACAGTTACAATATGCATGGTTTCCTCCTTGAGGTTGGTAGTGTTCCTCCTACGTCATGTATTAGTGCCCTCTCCTGCCATAGTAATTGGTAATGTTGTGTCCGATTCACTTCTCTCGCTGACCCACCTTGTAGTGGATGTGATAGAACGTTGTACACAATGATTCCATATTCGAATGGAGAGCTTGCCAACATGGTGTTTACTTATGGAAAGGCAAATGGCAACAGGCGGCAGGCAGCAATGTACTAGGAGACCTATCCCCACTTACAACAACCACAGAATTGAATGTTTACAACAGTGTTCCCCCACTTGCCTGTGACAGGGTCATTTCAGGAAGCAGGAATCATGAAGACGTACACAAAATGTTCGGACACCAGAGTTGGAGGAAAATGTGATTAAAACTGTGGAAGGCAGCTTGACAGTATCAGGCAATCATCCCGCCAGTAAATGGTAGGCCAGACAACAGTGTGAAACATTCTCCATGACAACTGTTACTACTGTTCTCACCTTCAGTGTGCGCAGGGCTTACCAGCAACAGACTTTCGACATTGGGTGCAGGTTTGTTGCTGATGTGTTCACTAGGCAACAATTCTGGGATTTGTGTCATTCATCCTGTTTAGAGATGAGGCCACCTTTACACGGAGTGGTTCTTCAACTTTCGTAACAGTCATCTGTGGGATAGTGTGCAGAACCCCAATAGTATAGTCACAGCAAATCATCAGCATTGATGAAGCTGGAATGCGTGGCCTGGGACAATCGATGACTATATTTTGGGATCAGCCTTCCTTCCACGTCGCCTAATAGGCTGAAACTATGGACGTTTCCTGCGGGTGGCTTTGCCTCCCCTGCTGAAAGTAGTGCCATTGATGACTGAAAGGGCTATGTGGCTGCTACAGGGTGTTTCAAAAATGACCGGTATATTTGAAACGGCAATAAAAACTAAACGAGCAGCGATAGAAATACACCGTTTGTTGCAATATGCTTGGGACAACAGTACATTTTCAGGCAGACAAACTTTCGAAATTACAGTAGTTACAATTTTCAACAACAGATGGCGCTGCGGTCTGGGAAACTCTATAGTACGATATTTTCCACATATCCACCATGCGTAGCAATAATATGGCGTAGTCTCTGAATGAACTTACCCGAAACCTTTGACAACGTGTCTGGCGGAATGGCTTCACATGCAGATGAGATGTACTGCTTCAGCTGTTCAATTGTTTCTGGATTCTGGCGGTACACCTGGTCTTTCAAGTGTCCCCACAGAAAGAAGTCACAGGGGTTCATGTCTGGCGAATAGGGAGGCCAATCCACGCCGCCTCCTGTATGTTTCGGATAGCCCAAAGCAATCACACGATCATCGAAATATTCATTCAGGAAATTAAAGACGTCGGCCGTGCGATGTGGCCGGGCACCATCTTGCATAAACCACAAGGTGTTCGCAGTGTCGTCTAAGGCAGTTTGTACCACCACAAATTCACGAAGAATGTCCAGATAGCGTGATGCAGTAATCGTTTCGGATCTGAAAAATGGGCCAATGATTCCTTTGGAAGAAATGGCGGCCCAGACCAGTACTTTTTGAGGATGCAGGGATGATGGGACTGCAACATGGGGCTTTTCGGTTCCCCATATGCGCCAGTTCTGTTTATTGACGAAGCCGTCCAGGTAAAAATAAGCTTCGTCAGTAAACCAAATGCTGCCCACATGCATATCGCCGTCATCAATCCTGTGCACTATATCGTTAGCGAATGTCTCTCGTGCAGCAATGGTAGTGGTGCTGAGGGGTTGGCGCGTTTGAATTTTGTATGGATAGAGGTGTAAACTCTGGCGCATGAGACGATACGTGGATGTTGGCGTCATTTGGACCGCAGCTGCAACACGGCGAACGGAAACCCGAGGCCGCTGTTGGATCACCTGCTGCACTAGCTGCACGTTGCCCTCTGTGGTTGCCGTACGCGGTCGTCCTACCTTTCCAGCACATTCATCCGTCACGTCCCCAGTCCGTTGAAATTTTTCAAACAGATCCTTTATTGTATCGCTTTTCGGTCCTTTGGTTACATTAAACCTCCGTTGGAAACTTCGTCTTGTTGCAACAACACTGTGTTCTAGGCGGTGGAATTCCAACACCAGAAAAATCCTCTGTTCTAAGGAATAAACCATGTTGTCTACAGCACACTTGCACGTTGTGAACAGCACACACTTACAGCAGAAAGACGACGTACAGAATGGCGCACCCACAGACTGCGTTGTCTTCTATATCTTTCACATCACTTGCAGCGCCATCTGTTGTTGAAAATTGTAACTACTGTAATTTCGAAAGTTTGTCCGCCTGAAAATGTTCTGTTGTCCCAAGCATATTGCAACAAACGGTGTATTTCTATCGCTGCTCGTTTAGTTTTGATTGTCGTTTCAAATATACCGGTCATTTTTGAAACACCCTGTACATGATGATGCTACAGGCCACTTCACCATTAATGTATGGATGCATCTCAGTCATGTCTTCCCTCAATGGATGAGGGGGTCCAGTAGCAAGGCCGGTTCACTTTCCAGATCTCGGCCCGTGCGATTCCTGATTGTGGGCCCATCTCAAAAGTATTGTGTATGCAGAGCCCATTCTAGATGTGGAGAGGCTGGAGCAACGTATTCATGCTGCCTTTGACACTGTTCAGATGCAGCCTGGTCGATGTGAACGTGTGAGACAGAACATGCTACAGTGCATACATGCGTGCAATGAGGCAGATGGAGACCATTTTCAACACATACTGTAAATGTAGCTGCGCGGTACCACGGTCTCTGTAAGAATGTATGATTGAATAAATAGTCTCTAGCATGGGAACCAAGCATTTCCAGTCATACATTCATTAGACCTTTTTTGTTCCGCATATTGTCATTGATCAAAAAAATGGTTCAAATGGCTCTGAGCACTATAGGACAACATCTGAGGCCATCAGTCCCCTAGAACTTAGAACTACTTAAACCTAAGTAACCTAAGGACAGCACACACGTCCATGCCCTAGGCAGGATTCGAACCTGTGACTGTAGCGGTCGCGCGGTTCCAGACTCAAGCACCTAGAACTGCTTGGCCACAGTGGCCGGTGTCATTGATCAATCTCTACAGTTTGTACTCGTTGGAAAAAAATCGCCCTATATATATTGTCACAGAAGAAGCTGAGTAGCACCATGGTGTAGTGGATATGATACTAAACTGTTGCATGGACGGTCATGAGTTCGAAACAGACCTGGACTGTACCATTTTAATTTCTATATTCGGTTCGAGTACATTCTAGAAGAATCCACAAATGGTAAGAATCATTGTACTGGCATGTATGAATGCAGAGTCTCGCGGCGATAACATTGAATAAAATGTTTTCGGGTTCCCAACCGCGTCAATTGCTTAAAACTACACGATCTTTCGGCCAAGCACTCCTTGCCCATTGTCAACTGGTATGACTGCCAGTGGGCTGTTGGTGCGCCCTTATATATGCTAGCTGCCGGCTGTGACGTCACTGGTGCCCGTGACATTGCCTTATATGGGCATGTTTTGAGTCGGCGTTCGATGTGTCCTCTTCAACCGCGCGATCGCTGGATCCCACGCAGCACTGAGCTGCAAGCCACCGTCTCTATTCAGGGTGTTTGTGGTAATTTTTATTTTAATAGCTTCCTGTATTAAACTGTCCCAGAAGCCGTCAGTGCGAGCCACGACAGAGGTATCGTCAAATTTTATGTGGTGACCGTTTTCTAACACATGCCTAGCTAACGCAGATTTCTCTGGATAGCGTAGGCGATAATACCTCTCGTGTTCTTTCCTGCGTTGTTCCACAGTGTGCACTGTTTGTCCGTTGTACTTCTGGCCACACTCACAAGGTATTTCGTAGACTCCAGGTGTTCTGAGACCTAGTGGTCTTTAATTGATCTCAGTAATTGACGGATTTTCGTTGGAGGCCTGAAGATTGATTTGATCTTGTGTCTTTTTAACAGGCGGCTTATCTTTCCCGAGACAGAGCCACAGATTGGCAGCAAAGCAAGTTTCTTTTCCTGCTCTTCTTCGGTGGTCTTATTCTGATATTTCCCAATAATCCCTTCTTTCACTTGATGGGCGCTGTAGCAGTTATTCCTGAAAACCTTGCGTAGGTGGCTCTGTTCATGGGGCAGGTTATCGTCGTCTGATATTACTCTTGCACGATGCACCAACGTTTGTAATGATGAAGAATGACATCACTCAGACTTTGCAAACTCCATGGTCGTCGCCAGTGGTCCTCGTCAGGAAGAAGGATGGCAGTTGGCGCTTTTGTGTTGATTTCAGGAAGCTTAATAAGACAACTAAAAAGGACGTTTACCCTCTTCCACGAATTGTGTTTGGGCCGGAGGCAGTTCGCACCGCGCTCTTGTATGTGCAAGTGCTGAATAAACCTTCGTTAAGAGAAGTTAGTATTCGTCATTCATCTAATTACACCTTCTTCTACGTGACATTATATATATATATATATATATATATATATATGTGTGTGTGTGTGTGTGTGTGTGTGTGTGTGCGCGCGCGCGCTGTTTTTCGAACATGTCCAAAAGAACAGACACTACATGAGTTCAGAAGGCGCAGTGGTCAGAGCATCTACCTAGTAAGTAGGAGAGCTGGGTTAGAATCCCGGCCTGGCACAAATTTTCAACTGTCCCATTCTTCTAAATCAATGTCTGCTCACAGCAAATGTCTGTAATTCCTTTGTGTCTTAGCACTCTCATTAAAACAGAGCGCCGCCTACTGCAGTAATTTACTCAGAGATGCGTTACAAACGGAGCATCAGCCAGACGCAGTACCGATACCGTAAACTCTGTGCTGCGTAACATTGTCATCAGTGAAACAGCCTCGCCAGCTGAGATCGAATGACATCACCCTGAAATTTTCCTAAAATCTCTATACTCTTTGCCCAGACAATTCAAAACTGGAGTACTCCCTCACGCCGATCTGCCCATCCAGTCTCACAAAGTGATGTAAGTGCACTTCCTAAGGTACTTATTAGGGCACTTTTCCATTTCGGATGTATTTAAAGAAAGAAATAATATCTCTCATAACAGCAACAGTGGCCCAGATAACAGATTCCTTAGAGCTATGTGAAAGAGAATCATTCCAATTGTGGCTATGGCTTGCTGTCTTAAAGGTGTTTCTTTGCTTGTTTCTGGACCTCCGTGGAAAAACCTCGAACTTCGGAGAGTATAATCGGACGTCGGTCTATTCCTATCCCAACGCAATGTTCCTGTAGACGTTTGAGCCTATTCTTCAGCTGGTGTGGGACAATGTGGCCAATGGCCTTGCTGATTAAAGATAACTCCCTAGGTTTCGATGTTCCATGAAATTTCTCTTCAGCTGTCAGAAATTTTCTGGATTCTCTCCAATACTCTTCTTCAGATTCATAATCGTTCCCATCTTTAAAATAAGTTAGCTCCTCATACACACACATAAAACTGACTAAATCCCCTGCATGTACTGTAAGGTAAGGGTTAGTTGGACAAATGAAATGCACGTGTTGTCTCGTCAAAAGTACTGAACAATATCGAGATGCCCAGATATTACTCATAATTTGTTCCGAATTTTTTTTTTTTTTTTCAGCATACGAGCATTCTGTGTTGTGTTGCTTCTATATGTATCATTGTATCATCAGACGAAGTTGATTGTGCTTTTCCAGTTTTTTTATCATCAACAGATACTTTGAAATTTCAAAAGCTCTTTGAAATTTCCTTCGTTCACAACCACGTTGGATTCGTCGGAAAATTTAGAGTTATGAGATATAAGTTCATCATCTCTGTGTCCTTTGAATAATAAATATTATCGCATAAGGAAAATAATGATTTCAACTATAGGACGAGGTCGTTCTCTGTTTCCTTCTAGCTCTTTGAAGTGCTATTGATATATAAAGTCGATCACTTTCAGGTTGGGTTTCTTGAAAGTAAGGAGCAATGCTGTCCAATATTCTGCGGCTCGTTTGTGATGAATTTGGTTGGCGTGTGTCTCCCCACTCTACACCATAATGTCCTTAAAGTGAGTCACTGTTTTTGTTCCAATCGTTTACAACCACAGCGTTTTTGACCTTCGCGAACATTACTAGTAGCGAAAAATCGACAGCATGTACAAATTAAACCTTTTTTAAGATGTGAAAATACAGGCCAAGAGTATTTTCTGAGATACTTGTGCCCAAAATATCGCTTCACCTCTTTGATCATGCGAGAGGAAAATAGGAACTAGTAGCCTTCTTTTTGCTGCCAGAGACTGTCGATCAGTGGTCGTCAAACTGTGCCCTTTAATCTACATGCAGCCCAAATCAAATCATGTGGCCCGCGGTTCTCAGTAGCATCTTATAATAGTATGTGTGTAGCAACTACAAGCCGGATCCAAAGAAGTCAATTAATGTTAAGAGCTTTTTACGAGTGTAGTTTTCCTGTTTAGTTACATGCAAAAATGTTTACAGAGACAATAATATTTTAAGATTTGTTTAATTTTAATTGGCGTTTGTGATTTGACCGTGAGCTAAGTAGAGTTAGCGGTTTCCCTCAGGGGCCGAGGGGTAAGTAGATTAGCCATTGCAGTGTTAGAGAATGCGAGAGAGGAATTGTTTTATTGTTTGTCCTCCAGTACTGACAACTCACTGGTGTGCGCGACTCACACCGATCACCTGCTATGTTATGTTACAAATTTCGACCCAGAAGTAACGTGGATACGTGAATGTGGATTAGAGAGATCGTTATCTTCAAATGCAGTCCATATTTGTAGCAAGAAATATGAAATTAACTTAAGGCTGTTGTAATACAACGTAGTAAACAGAAAAACGACATTTAAGACATTTTGTAATGAGTTTGTGATTGAGTCTCATATTGCACAGAACAGGCGGCACAAAGTGTTCTGGATCATGCCGACTTTTGACGATCAGTACTTCAGGTCAACAGCAATTTGAAGAAGGTTATCATGGTTCTTTCAAGACGACTTTGACCTTGAACCAATCACAATGCAGCATGTGCCCGAATTATTTATCATTGACCTTCTTCCCTGTGTTCGTCTTTTATTACTGGGACACCTCAGAGAGCGCCATAGGGAGAGGTTGCAGGCTTTATCAATTTTTTAATGACAGGGTACGTCACTCAAGGCCTATCTGTCAATAACAATTTAATATTCTGTCATTCGTATCACCAGCAAATATCCCACCCAGGCAGATACGTAAGAACTCTCATTTTCCATACTTTTTCACAATTTTATGCATTTTACCCAATTATGCAAGTTTTGTCTCGATGTCACATCAACATCATGTTGCATCACGTCACGACATCGCGCCGTGATGTGTTGATGTAGTGTTACAGCATGACGTTATATTGTGTCGACATCAAGATGCTCTCAGCCAAGCACATTGCGTCACAGTCCTGATTTATGTATCATTATTAAGCAAGCACTACATGTCTAGCTTGTGTGACGTTCCCGTAAAATTCTGAAGCTTTTAAACAAAGATACTATATGTGTAGCAGGGCACTACAAAAGACACCTGCAGAGAGGTGAGCAATATCTACAACTACCCCACCGAAAAGCATGTTGCCAGCAGGATAGCCCACCCCTCGGACTCCGTCGTGTAGGATACAGGCGCGAACACAGCCACCTAAACCATCAATGGTAGAGAAAGTTACGTTGTAATCCTCTCTGGCCTGACGGCTGACGCAAAAGGCACAGATGCCATATCATTTCTTGCCAAGTTCTCACGCCTGCAGTAATAATGACTAACGAATCCCAGCAGGTCGGTGGAAATAACAAGAGACTCCTACAAATACGAACCTAGATTACTAGGAACTGTCCAGTATTCAGAGATCAAATGAGCGAAGTGAAAAATTTCATAGTTATGAGTGTAATTATCTCCAGCCTGGTGGCTAGCGCAAAAGACACACAAAGATTAAGAGAGCAGGCATACCACCCAGGCGAACCAGTCGTAACTCGCAGACACGTACGCACTCACCAGAGGAAATCCGTGGACGCCTTTGCAGATAAACATTGCTACAAGTTTAAGCACAAAGCGCCCGGCCCCCGACCCCCTTTCTCTCTAGACCAATAAGAAACAAGATCCCCCTCTTCCCCCAACCATTATGTTTTAAAGCTTGCGTCAGTGACCCCATTTTCAACTGGGCAGCACTTCCAAGTAGAACGAAAACATGTAATTACAGCTACAATCTCTAAGCAAAATACACCCTGCAAAGTTATTAGTATTTGTGACTTTACTACAAGTCTCATATATTAACTAGAGGAAAATCCGAATATGGCCATCACTATTAACGTAATTTCATCCGATCCATGGACAAAAAGCACACTTCAGTATTTAAATAAATAGTGATATTTAAACTTATCTGTACATTAATAATGACAGATATCACATATACAGGGTGTATCATAATTAATGGCGTAAACGCATATAGTTGAAAGTACACGATACTAGTCCAGTAAACATGTGCTCTAAAATGCATTCCTTAAGAGCTATGAGCACTTGTTCATCTTCGTTACTTTGAAACACAACTCTTCTAATGATCAAGTACTCGTAACTTTTAAGGTATGCGTTTTAGACCACATGTTTGTAGGACATTTTTTTCTTATTTTGGTCCATACTACCACTCCCCAAAATATGGAAAGCAAAGAACTTTCAGTAGAAGAGATTTGTTTCTCAGTATCGAAGATGAAAAATTGCTTGTAGCTCTTAAGGTATGCATTTTAGACCCTATGTTAACTGAGACTTTTTTTGCTTCTCGTATCATGTACTTTCAACTGTACGCGTTTACGCCATTAATTGTGATACACCCTGTATTTATGTATGGTTTTAATAGTGGAAAACCAAGGCATTACTAATGGCATAGCACAACATGATATTTTTACAAATAAACCCTGAAATATAATTACTTCGTGGTGATGCTAAAAGACTCGTAAATACGATCCTGCAAGAAAGCTGATCGTGGATGACATTCGCCAGGGCCCCCAGACAGAACATAAAGACCTGTAATTCTCGTAATATTAGTGTACGGTGTCATTATAAGACTCCTAAATAAATATGGAAATAATTCGAAGTATATACTTCCTCAGCACATACAAATGAGACTGAGCAATGGCCATAGTGCAGCAAAAATCAACTCTTCCCACACACAAAGTCCGTGATTAACAGAGGTCACAGCATCTCACCCACTATATGAGTAAAAAAAAAAAAATGCGACCTTAGAGAAATATTGTGTTCACGCGTCATTGCTGGTAAACTAGTTCTCCAAAGACTCAGTTACAATTAACCTACAGCCATGTGGCCTCAAATTGCTACCAGAATACACACATAATGACTGCTGTATAAAAACAAGAGGCACATATCTGGTAACAGTTCAAACACCACCATATTTATGACGACATGCAGCACGTCACAGCTGGCACTACTGAGGCGGAAACTGCAGGGCCAGTGTCGACACTGAGCCTGCAACCACATCACATTGCTGCCTTCCACAACCTATATATACAAGGCTATTACAAATGATTGAAGCGATTTCATAAATTCACTGTAGCTCCATTCATTGACATATGGTCATGACACACTACAGATACATAGAAAAACTCATAAAGTTTTGTTCGGCTGAAGCCGCACTTCAGGTTTCTGCCGCCAGAGCGCTCGAGAGCGCAGTGAGACAAAATGGCGACAGGAGCCGAGAAAGCGTATGTCGTGCTTGAAATGCACTCACATCAGTCAGTCATAACAGTGCAACGACACTTCAGGACGAAGTTCAACAAAGATCCACCAACTGCTAACTCCATTCGACGATGGTATGCGCAGTTTAAAGCTTCTGGATGCCTCTGTAAGGGGAAATCAACGAGTCGGCCTGCAGTGAGCGAAGAAACGGTTGAACGCGTGCGGGCAACTTTCACGCGTAGCCTGCGGAAGCCGACGAATAAAGCAAGCAGGGAGCTAAACGTACCACAGCCGACGGTTTTGAAAATCTTACGGAAAAGGCTAAAGCAGAAGCCTTACCGTTTTGAACTCATTGATGGGGACATGCTGCGCCGACTATGGGAGGAACTTGATTATCGGCTTGATGTCTGCCGAATCACTAAAGGGGCACATATCGAACATTTGTGAATGCCTAAAAAAACTTTTTGAGTTTTTGTATGTGTGTGCAAAGCATTGTGAAAATATCTCAAATAATAAAGTTATTGTAGAGCTATGAAATCGCTTCAATCATTTGTAATAACCCTGTATATGCAGTCACCAGTCCCAGGGAAAAGCCATCTTATTGGCTTCAAGTTCAAATGTTCAAATGTGTGTGAATTCCTAAGGGACCAAACTGCGGAGGTCATCGGTCCCTAGACTTACACACTATTTAAACTAACTTATGCTAAGAACAACACACACACCCATGCACGAGGGAGGACTCGAACCTCCGACGGGATTGGCCGCGCAGTCCGTGACATGGCGCCTCAAACCACGCAGCCACTCTGCACGGCGTGGCTTCAAGTAACCGCAGGGAAAATGGTCTATGCAAACTGACAAATGGAGGGACTTCCCAAACTGTGTGTGTCACTAGCACTAGCAACCGAGGTTTCTCTCCTCTTGCCCATGATCGGACCGTCCAGAAGACAGGATCACCCCTGCAACCACTGAAACGAAACAGAAGCCACCACATGGCGAGCCACATATCTCTCAACGGAAGTAGCCTATTTTTGTTCAGTTTTGTCGTGTTTCACGTGTCGGAAGCACTCTTCAGCCAGTGGGAGCTGTATGAATAAGAATATAATAAAGCTATTTTTATTATGCGGCTGTGAGCTGCTGGATTTACCCATCTCATGCCGCATTGTGATTTTGTGAGAGCATCACGACGTCTGCGACATTGGGAACCATAGAATAGACCTTGCATAGTTGGATAAAATACGAGAAATGTAGAAAAACAGGTGTAATTGTGGAAATCCCGATAAAAATACGAAAATGGGTAAAAATGCGTAATATTTAGGAAAATATGAAAAATTTGTAAAATATTGATAGATATGTAAAATAGTGGAAGGATAAGAGTGCTTACATAGCTGCCAAGGTGTGGTCTCTACTGGTGTCCTGCATAGTATAATATTAAATTGTTGTTAACCAATAGGACTCCAGTTACATGACTTAACACAATTTATTATTAACAAATAGACATAGCCTTATCCTCTCCCTATGCTGTACAACTTCTCTGTCATCAACACTCGCTAAAGTGTCCCTGTTATAAAAGATGAAGAGGAGGAGGGGATGTGCTTAATCCTCGTTGGCTCAGGGGGAGCAGAGTGGTTTCCCACCATTTTATTGTGCTCGCATTCGCTGATACAGTTTCCCCACCAATTTTAATTTTATACCACGTGATCAGTATCGAGTGCACTAACATAAGGTGTGTGAGAAGGACCATGTGACCAGTATGGATCTACGTCATGATCTTGAATATAAGTTGCACAATTCTCTGGGGGTTCCTCTGGGTGCTACATGCCACAAAAAGTTCATCTTTGCTGTTATTTGTTGTGACACTTTCCTTCCACCATTGCTCCCTGGTGGCAGTATTTTAAAACATGAGTATTCAGTCGCAGTTATCATGGAGTAATTGCGGCTCAAATACATTCGATTTCAGTGTTTTTTAATTTTATTTCTGAAAACTTAACATATGTAACCAAAATAGAGCATGGTATAAACTTCGTGATTTGTGAGACCAAGCATTGTGTAAATTGTGGATTATGTGCAAGAAATAGCTCCCTAGAGTGATGCGGCATCTGTTAAACTAAAAATTACTTATTCGAAAAGCCTATACCAAGGAACACAACGACATTCTAAAATTATGGAAGAGTGACTGCAGGTGATGTTGACATGTCAGCTCTTGGTTATTGCCACTTTAGACATCATTTTCGTCTCCGAATATGATTTCCTTTATAAATATGTTTGGGGCCGCTAATTTATTCCTTTGTGAAATCTATTTTCAGATCCAACATTTGGGTTTCAACTTCCTTGTATATAACTCTCGTCAAGCTCTGATGCTGAAGCCTGCAGTGCAACACTAATACCCACCCACATGATTTCAACTGACGCCATACTGAAAGCTGCGGATCTACGTAGAATTTGTGGCGTCCTGTGTGAGCTGGAGTTCATGATGCCACTACAGAAAGCCACCAGCTGTGGTGCCACATTAGTTGCGTATGTGACCCCGGCTTAACAGTCTGTTTCTCACATCCTTTTGCTTTCCATGTACTTTTTTGTTATACTGCGACAACATACTACGAACAAAAGAGATAAACTTAGGAATTAACGTTACTACCGTGTCTGATTTATCGCCTCTTCTTCGCTCTCTCACTGATTGTCTCGTTTCGATGTGTCTCGTCGACTCACGCTTGTTTTTAGATGGAGCGATTATTGTAAAGTCGCTAAATCTGTAAACAGACGTGGGCTTCTTTGTATCGTGCCTTGATGCTGGAAGGAGGGACAAAAGATTCCCCGCCAGCGCCCAAACTCCCCTCCCCCCCCCCCCCCTGCCACTACCACTGAAACAGCCCGGGCAACCTGTAGAAAATTATTCTGATTAACAAAATGCATCTTTCTCACCTTGTATTTGGGCTGAAGAGTTCTTCATACTTTGGAGAACAAATGTGTGTGAGAGTTTTCATTATCGATTTAAATCTTGGTTTGAAGAGACTCGCCATGATATCGTTATAAGCGGCTGCCAGTTACACTCGAACATACAACCTTTTATTTGATCAAACATTACAAGAGACAAGAAATTAAAAAAAAACACACAGCTTTAGTTTCGGAACTTAATTAGTGGCTGAATGCTCCATACAGTCTCATGCCTTAAGGGCAAGACCACTTTAATTTATAAACGGCTGAAAGCCAATAACTTAAAGTTCAACCAAAACCAGAAATTTAAAAGGCAAAGCCTTATCTTGAAACAGTTCCTTAATTAGGCTGAAGGCCCAAAGAATCTGACACTTTAAGAGCTGAAGGCCCAACACTTAAGACTCAATAACATTAATTTTAAAGATGCCAAAAGCTTTAGGTAAACAGTTCTTAAAGTAGGCTGAAGGCCCAAACCATCTGACAGCTTAAGAGCAGAACAACTTTAATTCAAAATCGGCCAAAAGCCCAAAGAATCTGACACTTTAAGAGCAAAACAATTTAAATTCAAAATCGGCTGAAGGCCCAACACTTAAGACTTAAAAACATTAATTTTAAAAATGCCAAAATTTTTACATATAACAGTTCTTAAATTAGGCTGAAGGCCCAAATGCCACACGGGATTAGCCGAGCGGCCTCAGGCGCTGCAGTCATGGACTGTGAGGCTGGTCCCGGTGGAGGTTTGAGTCCTCCCTTGGGCATGGGTGTGTGTGTTTGTCCTTAGGATAATTTAGGTTAAGTAGTGTGCACGCTTAGGGACTGATGACCTTAGCAGTTAAGTCCCATGAGATTTCACACACATTTGAACTTTTTTTTTTTTTTTGAAGGCCCAAACCATCTGATGCCTTAATAGCAAAACAACCTTAATCTAAAAATCAGCTAGAAGCCATACCAGTACAAACAACAAGAACAAACAAGAAAAGGCAGTACACCTAAGGCACTCAGAAGTTCTGAGGGTCAGCCTGGAATTCAAACACTAACGCTCTCTTAAGTGAGACAGGCAGTCAGCCCAACCATTGTCGATCCAACGATAACCCAACTGACAGACAGTCAACGGACCCACCGACAAGATAACCTCCGCTTAACCCAACCAACACAAAACAGGGAGTTCAATGGAACAACGTAGAAGGTATTGGCGCCCACAACCAATTATACATTGAGCTGTCAAACTACACGCCATGCTGGACAGTGATAACACGATGAGGAAAATACACTACCTGAATTTGCGTCAATGGCCAGGGCAGGTAACCGGAACATTAACGGCAACAAGGCCGAAGATTCCGCTGATGCACTTCAGTTCAAATAACCAAGTACAGTTAAGCTCCACCGGAGTGAGGCTAAAATTTGCCAACTTGAAAACACATGTCGTTGTTCATGGGAATATCCCAACAGCCGACAACGAACTCCAAACGACACAGTGTGAACAGTCATGACTTACTGGTAGATTAAGCCAAAACTCAGCTTTCATGTCCAGGATCGGTGAGCCACAAACCTCGTAGCAATGGGAACAGCACCACACGCTCTGACACAGCATGGAGGCCGCCAGCGGGCCCGCCCAAACCATGCGCCCTGGAGATTTCCTCGCTGCTCCACGCCAACCAATCAACTGTCCGCAGACAGCCCAACCGGAAACTATAAGCGCCAGGCCAAAGATAGTCCAAGGTGTGGATATCGAATCACACCACTGCTGCCACACACAGAATGAGAAGATAACAGCATAATTGTGATAACTGCAGGAGACTAAACACAGAATAGCAACCAAGGTTCAATCTAACGCATAGCATGTGCCAGCCATGGCATAATGCAATTCAGACATTAAAATACAGGATATTTTATTTTTTAACTAGTTTTGACAATTCATGGTAGACATTATTCTATGTCGTACTGAGCTACAATGTAATATAAGATTAACAAAGGCTTGATTTGATCTAAAATAAGTTTAGAATCAGAGTATACTAAAACGGGTAAACAAGACGAAAATGGTACACAACAAGATACACAGAGGCAGTATCCTATAAAAATCTTACTGCTAACACAAAATGAAATGATAAACGCCGTTGGTACACATGTGTGATTCCCAAATCAGTTCACGTTAATGTACATCTAAATTAACAATAAAATCTTCTTTTTGTGCCCTATGAGAATTGTTTCAAAGGTTGCAGAAAAAGAATTGAATATTGTCTAGGTATACAAGTACCATCTGGGCACAACAGGAGAAAGGTTTACAAGAACCAGAGTGCATGACACCCACACATCTAGATACACCAGCATGCAGATACGTACACATAGAAGACACATGGTGACTTATATTTACAGTTTGAGCGGTCCATATTGTCACCCTCACAATAAATTTTTGAAAGTAACAAATTATTGGGTTGGTGCATAAGTTCGAAGCGTTTTGGTTTGCATGTTCTGTTTAGGTTGTTATCGGTTATCGATTCTCATTTTTTATTTTTAGTTCGCTGTTGCTATTTGAGTTTACATATTGTCATTTGGAGATAGTGGGTGCAGCTGTGGACGCTAGAAAATGGAGTGCCAAGTGGTGAAATCGGAACGTTTCCGACGTATTCGAGTTCAATAAAGGGGCTACAGAAGCAGGGTCACGCAGAAGCATTTGCGCAATGTATGCCGACAATCCCACTGAGGATAGCACGGCAAGAAAATGGTTTTCTCGTTTTAAGAAGGATCGTTTTGGCATTAGCTACTCTCCACGGTTCAGGAAGACCTTCGAGGTTTGATGACGATCGTTTACAAGCGTTAAGACACAGTGATCCACATCACTGTACTCGAGAACAGGCAAATCTTATGAACTGTGATCATTCTATTATCGTGCGATATTTGCCTGAAATGGGGAAGGTGGAAAAATCGGTTGTATGGGTATCTAATGCTCTAAGCCAAAATCACAAAAATTAGCGTATGACCATATGTGCATCTCTGCTTCCTCGCCATCAGTTGGTTTGTGAACGGCACCGACCATCCCTATTTGTATTGTTACTGGTGACGAGATATAGTGTCTTTATGCCAGTATAAAGAAAAGAAGGGAATTCTTGAGCCCAAACAAAGCAAACTGAGCGAGTCCCCAAAGAGAGACCTACACACGTCCACAGAAGACTATGTTATACATCTGGTGGAACAGTTACGTTATAGCGTACTACGAATTGCTTCCCCTAGATGTAACCATCACTGCTGACATTTATTGTCAACAACTGAGACGCCTAGCTCACGCTGTTCAAGAACAACGACCAGGAAGACTGCGTGAAGTAATGCTACTCCACGGTAACCCCCTACCGCTTTCTGCTAGACTGACAAAAAATACTATACAGGGGTTGTATTGGGAAGTCATTCCGCACCCACGTTATTCAGCTGATATAACGCCCTCGGATTGTCACCTTTTCCGCTCTCTATCAAAAACCTTCAATGAACTTCGTTTCCGGATAAAAATACGCTCCGAACGTAGCTCGACGAGTTCTTCGCCTTAGAACCATGTCTTATCTGCAGTTGCGGAATCGAAAAGTTACCCCAGCGTTCACAGACTGTTATAAACAGTGAAGGAGAATATATCATTGACGCTTAAAGTCTCTTTTATGTGTATCTGTCGTATTTATTAAACTTGTGGAAAATCGCTACGATCTTACACACCAGCTCAATAGGTCAATCGGCTAAATAGCGTCGGCTCTTGTTCCTTTCCAAAAACAGACAAGAAAGCTAAATGGTAACAAGTGTTCATTCAGAATAAAATTTTGCAATGGCAGAATGCTGAGGGACTGTACTTTTTTAAATGGGTTGCATGTTGTTGTTGTGGTCTTCAGTCCACAGACTGCTTTGATGCAGCTCTCCATGCTACTCTATCCTGTGCAAGCTTCTTCATCTCCCAGTACCTACTGCAACCTGCATCCTTTTGAATCTCCTTAGTGTATTCATCTCTTGGTCACCCTCTACGGTTTTCACCTTCCACTAAATTGGTGACCTCTTGACGCCTCAGAACATGTCCTACCAACCCATCCCTTCTCCTAGCCAAGTTGTGCCACAAATTTCTCTTCCCCCCTATTCTTTTCAATGCCTCCTCATTAGTTACGTGATCTACCCTTCTAATCTTCAACATTATTCTGTAGCACCACATTTCGAAAGCTTCTATTCTCTTATTGTCTAGACTATTTATCGTCCACGTTTCACTTCCTTACATGGCTACACTCATACAAATACTTTCAGAAACGACTTCCTGACACTTAAATCTATACTCGATGATAACAAATTTCTCTTCTTCAAAACTGCTTTCCTTGCTATTGCCAGTCTACCTTTTATATCCTCTCTACTTTGACCATCATCAGTTATTTTACTCCCCAAATAGCAAAACTCATTTACTACTTTAAGTGTCTCATTTCCTAATCTAATTCCCTCAGCATCACCCGATTTAATTCGACTACATTCCGTTATACTCGTTTTGCTTTTGTTGATGTTCATCTTATATCCTCCTTTCAAGATACAAATAGTAAATGTTATCGTTACCTTAAAAACATCTTCTGAATGAAAATACTTGCAATTGAGTGGGGTTATTACACACTTCCTTAGTTTAAAAAAGCTTATCTTCGACCTTATGCCGATTAGGGCATTTTAGAAAATAATTTACCTTTCTGTATTAAGAAATGTGGACTAAAATTGCTACATTCCTACAATATGGCTTGGTCTGCTGCGAGAGAGACCAAGGAAAAGTCACTGGTCTGCTGCTAGTTGTGGAGAGCCGGTCACGAATTTATTGTTATTGATTAAGGCAATGAAGAGTTAACTTCAAACACTATAAAGAACAAATTCCTGCCGGTTCACAACTCGCCCGTGGGGTTCCTTCGCAGATGTATTTTTCTCGCCGTTAGTTTGTCTCGCTAAGGATAAGAGTCTTGAAGATTTGATGTTTCAATTGTTCTGTCAAACTGCTTGTACTAATAATTTCAAGTGAAACACACGTAATCGAACGATTTCGGTACAGTATAGTGATAAGTTCGTAAGGATTCTTGCAAACAGGCAAGAATGTTACGTGAAATTACACTGAAGAGCCACAGAAACTGTTACACCAGCCTAATATCGTCTAGGGCTAAAGTCTGAGCTAGTGCTGGAGGGAACTGACACCATGAATCCTGCATGAATGTCCATAAATCCGTAAGAGTACGACAGGGTGGAGATCTCCTCTGAACAGCACTTTGTAAGGCACCCCAGATGTGCTCAATAATGTTCCTGTCTTGGGGGTTTGATGGCCAGCGGAAATGTTTAAACTCAGAAGAGTGTTCCTGGAGCCACACTGTAGAAATTCTGGACGTGTGGGGTGCCGCATTGTCCTGCTGGAATTGTCCAAGTCCATAGGAATGCACAATGGACGTGAATGGATGCAGGTGATCCGACAGGACGCTTAAGTGCTTGTCACCTGGAAGTGACGTGTCTAGAGGTATCAGGGGTCCCGTGTTACTCCAACTGCACACGCCCCACATCGTTACAGAGCCTCCACCAGCTCGAATAGTCCCCTGCTGACATGCAGCTTCCATGGATTCATGAAGTTGTCTCCATACCCGTACACGTCCATCCTCTCGATACAATCTGAAACGAGACTAGTCCGACCAGGCAATCATGTTTCCGGCCAATGTCGATGTTGACAGCCCCAGGGGAGGCATAAGGCTTTGTGTCGTGCAGTCATCAAAGGCACACGAGTGGGCCTTCGGCTCCAAAAGCCCATGTCGATTATGTTCCGTTGAATGGTTCACACGCTGACATTTGTTGATGGCCCGGCATTGAAATCTGCAGCATTTTCCCCAAGGCTTGCACTTCTGTCACCTTGAACGATTCTCCTCAGTCTTCGTTGGTTCCGTTCTTGCAGGATCTTTTTCCGGGCGGAGCTATGTCGGAGATTTGATATTTTACCGGATTCCTGATATTCACGGTGCGCTCGTGAAACGGTCGTACGGAAAAATCCCCACTTCATCGCTACCTCGGAGATGCTGTGTTCCCATCGCCTGTGCGCCGAGTTTAACATCACGTTCAAACTCACTTAAATCCTGACAACCTGCCATTGTAGCAGCAGTAACCACTCTAACAACGTGCGAGACACTTGTCTTATACAGGCTTTTCCCACCGCAGCGCCGTATTCTGCCTGTTTACATATCTCTGTACCTGAATACGCATGCCTATACCATTTTCTTTGGCGCTTCAGTGTAAATGAATGTGTGGCGTCTGTTCTTTGGGACATGTCCGAAAGAACAGGCACCACGCAGAATCCGCGGCTGTTATACATTATATACTACTGGCCATTAAAATTGCTACACCAAGAAGAAGTGCAGATGATAAACGGGTATTCATCGGACAAATATATAATAGTAGAACTGACATGCGATTACATTTTCACGCAGTTTGGGTGCATAGATCCTGAGAAATCAGTACCCAGAACAACCACCTCTGGCCGTGATAACGGCCTTGATACGTCTGGGCATTGAGTCGAAAAAAGATTGGATGGCGTGTACAGGTACGGCTGCCCATGCAGCTTCAACACGATACCACAATTCATCAAGAGTAGTGACTGGCGTATTGTGACGAGCCAGTTGCTCGGCCACCATTGACCAGACGTTTTCAATTGGTGAGAGATCTCGAGAATGTGCTGGCCAGGGCAGCAGTTGAACATTTTCTGTATCCAGAAAGGCTTGTACAGGGCCTGCAACATGCGGTAGTACATTATCCTGCTGAACTGTAGGGTTTCGCAGGGATCGAATGAAGGTAGAGCCACGGGTCGTAACACATCTGAAATGTAACGTCAACTGTTCAAAGTGCCGTCAATGCGAAAAGGAGGTGACCGAGACGTGTGACCAATGGCACCCCATACCATCATGCCGGGTGATATGCCAGTATGGCGATGACGAATACACGCTTCCAATGTGCGTTAACCGCTATGTCGCCAAACACGGATGCGACCATCATGATGCTGTAAACAGAACCTGGATTCATCCGAAAAAATGACGTTTTGCCATTCGTGCACCCAGGTTCGTCGTTGAGTACACCATCGCAGGCGCTCCTGTCTGTGATGCAACGTCAAGGGTAACCGCAGCCATGGTCTCCGAGTTGATAGTCCATGCTGCTACAAACGTCGTCGAACTGTTCGTGCAGATGGTTGTTGTCCTGCAAACGTCCCCATCTGTTGACTCAGGGATCGAGACGTGGCTGCACGATCCGTTACAGCCATGCGGATAAGATGCCTGTCATCTCGACTGCTAGTGATGCGAAGCCGTTGGGATCCAGCACGCTGTTCCGTATCACCCTCCTGAACCCACCGATTCCATATTCTGCTAACAGTCATTTGATCTCGACGAACGCGAGCAGCAATGTCGCGATACGATAATCCGCAATCGCGATAGGCTACAATCCGATCTTTATCGAAGTCGGAAACGTGATGGTACGCATTTCTCCTCCTTACACGAGGCATCACAACAACGTTTCACCAGGCAACGCCGGTCAACTGCTGTTTGTGTATGAGAAATCGGTTGGAAACTTTCCTCATATCATCACGTTGTAGGTGTCGCCACCGGCGCCAACCATGTGTGAATGCTCCGAAAATGCTAATCATTTCGGAGCATCTTCTTCCTGTCAGTTAAATTTCGGGTCTGTAGGACGTCACCTTCGTGGTGTAGCAATTTTAATGGCCAGTAGTGTTGTAAATTGAAGGTGGAGAGAGGAAGAAAGGAAAGGAAAGGAAGAGGATAACTGCTGCCAGCTGCTTTGGGACATCGCGCAGACTCAGTGGCGATGAGTGAAAATGTGTACTGGACCGGGATTCGAACCCATGATCTCCTGCTTACTGTACAGGTGCGGTAACCACTGCGCCATCCGGGACACTGTGTTATCGCAACTGCACGAACTATGCTGGCACGCGTCACGGCCGACCCCCACTCACACAGAGTGCCACCTATCCGCAGTCCCTGTCCATTTCCTCTATGTTGGCTGTTCTGAAATCCCCACAGGAGGCCGAACGTGTTTGTACATCTGGACGGAAGAAGGTGGATTCATTACCCAGCTAGGCCTATGAAATTATATATTCCGAAATAACAGACACCACACAGAATTTGCAGTTGCTATACATTGCAAGTAAATTGAAGAAGGAGAGGAGAAAGAAGGAAAGAAAAAGGGAGGGATCACTGCTGTAAGCTGGATGTGCTTACAACTTTTTCAAAATTTTGGAATTCGTTAAAACAGAGCACATCAGTCATGAACAAGGAAGGAGAGAGGGGCAACTGTTCCCCCAACCCCGCCCTCCAGCCCTCTAGATTCAAGCCTGATCACAGCCCATGCACTGAACGCTACTGGACTTAACGGTACAGAAAAAAACAGGTCATTACATTCCACTTTGTTAAGTTCGTCAATTTTACTCTCATTAAAGTGAAAGCTACGTTGAAAGCACCTAACAACAATGTTCTACAGTTACGTTATGTAGTAGCCGCGAATGATCGTTTCGGATGATGTGACCCCATTTTGGAGAACGCGTGTCCAGCTGCTTCAAACGAGGTACAGAAGATGCAAGTGCTGCAGAACATATCTTTGCGGCGGTCGTTACACGTCACGTACTTCATTAGAGTCGCTAATTTGCCATCGAAGCTGGCATCCCATCTTTCCTCCACAGACTATGTGTATCAATGGAGTGAAAATAGTCTACTGCGAATGTTCTCAACATCAAACCGGGCTACTCACGTGATTTTGGGACGAAGCTGCTATTTGCGGTAATAGGGAAACTTGAAATTACGTGTATTCGCCTTGATTTGTATACGTTTCTGCACGTTTGGCTTTAGTAACAGCAGTGATGTAATATTGTCGTTGCTACGAATGTAAAGAGAAGTATGTGAAAGGAGGACCAGTTACTTTTCATATGTATGTATAACAAATGTATAATTGTAAATGTCATATTGATATCATGTACTTTATATGTTGAAAAAAAACGAGACAGTTTTATAAAGTCTTCTATTGCGATAATTTCTGCGATTTTATGTCCATGTGTTTACGAGAAAAATGCTAGATAAGTTTGAAAATCTGTACGAATAAACTGCCAGTCAGTCTATACAGATTGGTGCTATGTTCATATGCAGATAAAAGTTATACATGACAATCTGATTAAATTCACCCAGTTTATGTAGGTTCTCAAACCCTAGTGAGTATCTAACTATTTCGGGATGAGACAGTTTCCTATACACTGTCATTGTAACATAATTAATTAGAATAGATTCGACTATGTGAATCAGTGCAATAGAAAACAAAAACAAATATTGTTGGCTTACACTTCTTTTATACTCGATAATTCGAGCATTGATCTTGTATTTTTTTAATTTTTATGAGTAATGTATGGGTTTACTTTTCCGATGAGATGGCGAAAAATTTTTGTAGATATTTAATTTGTCTATAAAAAACAAGAGAGTAAATAAAGAAAAACTGAAAATAATAATGGACAAGCAGGTACTGCAAATCGTTTACCATATGTGCTGTAACAACTTCATAGTTCGAAATGCTGTGTTTTTCGTGGCACTTCTGCGCCGTCTACAGTGTCACTGCAACGTAATCAATCAGAACACAGATTCGACAGTATGAATAAGTGCAATAGAAAACTCAAAAAAAATGTTGGTGGCTGTCACTTCTCATCCCGTTACCGAAAAGGCGAAATAAAGTGTCATCTGAGTTGTAATATTGAGGAGGAAAACCGCAATGCCATTGTTCTCGATGTCTTTAAGGCAACTAGCGTTCCTGGTATCAGATTGTTAAGATCTCTGTAAAACACGTATACATTGTTTCGCAGTACTTCTGAAGGTAATCTCTCAATAACAGCAAAGTAATAACACTCAAAATACGCCGCAGTGGGTAGCACATTGGTCTCGCATTCGGGAGGACGACGGTTCAAACCCGCGAATGGCCATTCAGACTTCGGTTTTCCGTGATGTCCCTAAATCGCTCCAGGCAAATGCCGAGGTGGTTCCTTTGAAAGGGCACGGACGATTTCATTCCTTATCTTTGACATAATCCGAGCTTGTGCTCCATCTCTAATGACCTCGATGACGACGGGACGTTAAACCCAATCTTCCTCCTTCCATTTCTCCTTTCAAAATATTCTAAGCACCATATGAGCTAAAACGCGCCTGTCTCAAAATCACGTGACTTAAGCCGCAGGAGACGTTACGGACAGAAATCTCGTTCTGCACATCCGAATGCTCTATGCTTTCCTCGAACGATACAAGATGCTGGCAACCAACTTGTGTCTTTCCTGTCTTGTCCTGAAACCAGTGCATCAGAAACATCGGGACCTGTTACAAGAACGAAGGCTGTAAACACGGGCAGCCACTGTGGCTGCTAGACGATTTCCAAGCCACTGCCATTTCACTCTATTACATCCAGCCCATCATTATCTCGATAACTATCAGTCACTAATCAGTTACCATATTTCCATATCGATTAGTGCCTGGACTGTTACGCCATTTGCATACATAAGGATGTGCGGACCTACTGATTTGGGAACTGGCTAGATAACTTTTTCGTTCCCTAGGAAGGCAACATTTCAGAGACAGAACTCTCGCCATGGCTATTCTACTTAACGGGACCACATACATAACCCAGTAGTTTCGTAAGTTAGTCGATATGCTGCTTCATTTCATTCTATTATAGCTCATAAGTAGTGCCCTGTGTCGGTTAACGTGTAATCTTTGTTTCCTTATGTAATAAAACGTGGTGAAAATGTTTATGTGAAGTTTGGGATATGCGTCGTAATTTAACACAAAAAAACAATGTTCAGTCACTATCTAATTATTTCATACCACGTTGTACAACACATTATCAGCATTCAGATAACCCTTCAACTGTTTGTTGATTGGATGTTTATCGATTTAACTGCAAAATATCAAAAATTAAACAAAGTTCAATTAGGCTGGTATAAGTTTTGCAAGTAATTATACGTATCTCTGTAATCTGGGGTGCTGCTTCTTGATGCTACCGTAGGTTCATTTTGATGTTACTGCATCGCCACATGGATATTATGAAATGGTCGAAATACGTTTTAGTAGACTATTTTCTTGTTTACAGAAGTTTTCATTTCGCATGCAAGATATTCAGCAATGAAAGTATTTTACATCATAGAATTAACATCCATCTTCTAGTTATGAAAAAGTTTACACTGTGCCAAAACAAAGTATGACTACATGCTATTGACACAAAATTTGGCCTACAAATCGCCTTTATTTATATGGTTTTAAATAATTACTATCATTGTTACATATTGATTTTTACATAAAAACAATTAAAGTCTTTACAAACGTTTTTCCAAATTACATGGAAATTTACATATAATAAAAGTAGATAATTTAACACAAAGATAGGAAAGAATCCATTTCTATTAAGTCTATAAATTACATTGTTTTATCATTGCAACAATATATTCTTTTAATTTGCATATAGTAATTAAATGACTCCAAGAAAAATCATACTATTATTTTCAAGTGTACAGAGTGATTAATTTTATCGAACAAAAGGCCTAGATGCAACTAATTAATCTTTTTTTACTAGTAAAATTTACATTTCTAAGTGGTCATAATTACAGTTCTAACACCAATTAAAACATGAGTATGATTGATTCTGACTGAAAAATCATTGTGTCATATTTTTATTTTTGGAATCAAACAATTTCTGGCTTCAAAACATAAAAGTGACTTGAAAATATCGAAACTTTAATCGTTAATTACACCATAATTACAATAGGGAAATCATTCTTACCATGTTCCTGAAGATTGTATTGTGTGTTAATTACAATGGTACATTAGTGTTTAATCCAACAGGTTTCCTTCATTCCATTTACTGATGAGACACTATGCACATAATATCAAAACAACAGTTTAAATTAGTGTAAGTTACTAATATTATATACATATATATATATATATATATATATATATATATATATATATATATATATATGAAATGGAAATGAAGTCCTATGCTTCTTTACAGTGCGTAGGGGAACGATGCAGGAGACCCGCACCGCCTTACTAGGCAACGTCCTAATGGAGATGGTTTGCCATTGCCTTCCTCTGACCGTAATGGGGATGAATGACGATGATGAAGACGACACAACAACAACACCCAGTTATCTCGAGGCAGGAAAAATCCTTGATCCCACCGGAAATCGAACCCGGCACCATGTGCTCAGGAAGCGAGAAAGCTACCGTGAGACCACGAGGGGCGGACATATATATATATATATATATATGCCCTCCTCGGGAGAGAGGAGATGAGAATGGAAGAGGATGTAGGGTCCCAAGGGGTTGTGGTATTACACTTATGAAATATGCATTGTTCACAAGTACTAAAATTCCGAATTTTCTGGGTATAGAAACGTAAATTTAATTTTTCAAAGATGATTTCATTTTCAAGATTTTACTTCCTTTTTTACATGTGTGTGTTTAGTTTTTCTTTACGGCACACTTATTCATTCTTTTAGCAAGAACGAACAATGCAGTACCTCCAGGAAAAACGCAACAGTGTTCATCTAGAATGTATTCATGCATGTTGAAAATAAATTGATGGTTCATTTGCATGTTATCATTGTCACATCACGTACTGATGTTAATTTGTACTGGTTTACCAAACACTTGTGTCACTGTGCTGGTATGTGTGTCGATAGGAGGTACTTGTTGAGTGGGGAGTCTTGTAGCTAACCTTTCTACCAGATATGGATATTGAAACGAAATATCGACATTTTGTCTCATTCGGGAACCTCAGCATGCTGCATGTCACACACTGCAGTAGGTCTATGGTGGTTATACGGTTTTTATACTTCACAAAGAACGAGATTTCTTAAGAAAAACATAGCAATTTTAAATTAATCATCAATCTTCTAATTTCAGTTCCAGCCTCCTATAAACTTTTTCTTTATTCTATTTCATTTTATAGCTCACTTTACATATGTTTTATATTATCTTTTTGTCATTTTATCGATATTTTCAGGTCATTCTAATGATACATTTCCATGTTTTTAATGTCATAAAAATCTGTGTCGTAAGATTACAGGTCCATTTCATATTCGTAAGCTAAATGAATTCTCTCTAGGTGAGGTGTTGCTGGAGAATTCCTGTCGGTAATCTCTCCTACGAGGTATGGATACTGAAACAACAGAAATTCCCTCACTTTCGAGGACCTTGGCATGTTGCATGTCATAGTCTGCATTAGCTCTACAATGATTATACAAGTTTTGGACTTCTTCAAAGAATGAGATTTCTTAAAGAAAAACATAGCAATTTTAAATTAATTATCGTTTTTGTAATTTCAGATCCAATCTCAAATAAAATTTTTCATTACTCAGTTTTATTCTGTAACTCAGTTCGTATATGATTTGTATTATTTTTTAGTCATTTTAATGGATGTTTTCAGGTCATTCGAGTGATAATTTTCCAGGTATTTCATGTCATAAAAATCTGAGTCATGCAGTTAGAGGTCCTTTTTCATACTCGTAAACTAAATGAATTCTCACTAGGGGCAAACGCCTCCACTCCCCCTCTACCACCACCACCACCACCACTGTTAAATCCAGCCTAGTCATCAATTACAGGGTGTCTAGGAAACATGCTTTCTCGGATCGCTAGACAACGTTCAAACAAATCCTATTAATGAGCTTTATTACAAAATGAAAAGAGACAATACTTAACCTGGCGATTACACAGATGTGACGCAAGGAAAGGGCGATTTATAAAACTAACACTCACAAGTCTATGTTACATAGACAGTATAAGCAAGTGATTATATTTGACACTTCTATCCGAGTGGCTAGTCTTGAAACTACTCTTCAACTGTGTCGTGACCAGTCTGGCGCCACTGGTCGTGGCGCTTATGCCATCACATAGCGCCCACTGTTGTCATCATGGAGAGGGGTCGATCAGCATGCAATTGGCTGACGTCTTCTCATAGCCCTCTCTGCTCTCCCGTTCCTGACTGGCGTGCCGGTGCTTGACTTGACGCCATAACAACGACAGCGGGTGCCCTCCTATAGCATAGAAATATCGTAGTAGTCTCTAGTTTTGTATCAACATCAGCAGATGTTTATCAACAGTTAGTTCAAATGCACAGAGAAGGACAATAGCAACGTGAGTGTTGTACAATAGTAATGTGTTGGAGGCGTGATTGCAGAGCAGAGTGGCACAAAGTTGAAGTCTGGTGTTATAGCGTGAGTCGACTGCGGAACTGAATGGTATCGTCCAAATAGAGTCCACAGGCAGAAGTCCACGAAACACTGACTCATATTAATGCCTGGCTGTTGAGTAGCAGTCAACAACTCCAGACATGAACTTTATCACATGCATGGTTTTCTCCACTTATTTGGAGCCAGGTCTCAATGTGCAACCCATTGACTAAAATACATTGCTCATGCTTCGGCGCACATAGTCAGTGCATACAAAAAATCATGGATGAATAACTGTACTCTTGCCAAAAAATCAAATTGTTCTCAACTTATTACCATATGGTACTGTAACATTTGTCCGCCAACATCATTGAAACTGATATTTTGTAAAATACATATTTATTGACACCAATTGACTTACATCAGAACCATGGAACACTTTATGGATACGTTAAGCTACCTTAGTAGAAGGGCTGTCTTTTGCCCACAAGTGTTTTGCCTTTGGAGACACGATTTTTGTGTGTAAACATATACTGTAGCCCGTTTAGCTTATGCAGCAGTAACGATTACGCTAGACTGACTACTTGTGCTGTTGTTGTTTGTTGGTGATGGTGATATTGGGAGAGTCTGAAATCGAATGCTGGTAAATGTGTTACCCTTTTCAAAATTGAATCAGAAGGGACCACTTACTGATATTAATTCAGCAGCCTGACAAAAATATCAGACGACATCTCTCTGTGACATACTACAGTGCTGGTTCAAATCAAACCAGTATATTGGTGCACAGCCATACAATTAGGAACTGTTGGCCACTGTGTCACCTCTATTTGCATGAAAAATATCGGCGACGAAGATTCTTATACAACTTCAAACAGACCATCCCTACTAGGATAGCGTGCACAACGGCCACAGGTCTGAAATTGAATTTATGGGGCATCAATAAATTACGTCAAATGAATTCCACGATTTTTGGAGCCCTCGCTTCTTCTCACAGGTGGTCACACCTGTGTGAATCCCCTACCCCTCCTCTGGTGTGACATAACATATTTTACAGTATTAAATTTGAAAATTATTGAATTAAAACGGCACTTCCAAAATTATTTGTATATTTCTATACAATTTTCTCCATAAAATCAAGAATAAATAAAACATAACGAAATTTATAAGACATAACAAATAAAATGAACAATACAAAATTTAATCATCTTGTGGCCAAGGACTTTGACCCTATTCTTTTATGATTGGCATAGCAATAGCTTCATTCTCGATTTGGATAATGTTAGGATCATTCGATGTGTCCACATCAGTTTCATCCAACCGTCATAATCGTTTGTCAAACAAAGAATGTAAGTGGCACGTCTAGAGCTGCAATACTCTGAGAATGAATCTTTGTGATGGGAAAAACATCTCGTTGGGTCTTACACGATTCCTTGTGTAGGTTAGTGGCTTTGTATAATGAAAAATATGCGCTATAGATGCCACACAATCGTTTAAATAATAGTGCCTCTACACTGGGGTAATCCATTGAGCGACATTTGCTTAAAATGTGCTGATGCTTGGAGATCCAACTATAGTTGAATTAACAGAGGAGTAAATTTACTTTCAGAGGCATCATTTCGAATAGTCTTTGTTACAGTTATTTTTTCACTTTCATTGTTGCAGATATTTCTTATACTTCGTTGTAGTTTCTTGTCAGTTTTTTGTGGTTGTCCATTGCAGGTTTCTGTATTGTGAGTGTTCAATGCTAATTTGTTTACTGAAGAGGCTTATAAGAAATCTGAGACCATCCAGTGAGTACTGTATTTTCGTGAGGAATTTGCCATTTGACACAGTTGCAGTGTGTTTTGTGAAAACGACTGTTTGGAACATCTTCTGACTGGGGCCACACGAGAGTGAAGTGTGCTGATTATTTGCATAACCATAGAAAGGGTGATACAAAAATAGACTTTGTTCAGATACTATCACTGTTGTTATTATGTCAAAACGTTTAGAACATAAAAAGTCATCACTGGAAACATGTTCACTCTGAGACAGAGTCTTCAAACGAGAACACTTATTACATTACATTTTTAGTGATCAAAATGACCAATAAAAACGTAATGTAATAAGTGTTCTCATTTGAAGACTCTGTTTCAGAGTGAAGATGTTTCCAGTGATGACTTTTTATATTCTAAATGTTCTGACATAATAAGAACAATGATAGTATCTGAGCAAGGTGATGCCTCCCATGGTGCGAATGATGCAGATTTTGCATCAATACCGGAAGAAGTAAATACCCTGAATCAGCCAACTACAGAGGTAGGTGTTAGTCCTGTTAAGAAACTGGTCAGTGAAGTTGAGTCATAAGCTCTGCGGATCAACAAAGCGCAGAGAAATTACTAAAGCTATGGATGAATACACAACAGCAAAACTGACCACACTCTTCTAAGTAGAAATTCCATCTTCAGAAGAAAATGAACCAAAGCACTCTTGCACCTCTTGCCAGGTATTTTTCACAAATATCAATTCAGTTGTTGAATATTGTGCATCCTACAGTGAAAAGGTGCAAGTTTTAACTATTATTGCAGAGACATTTTCAAAGAAAACAATTTTGAACCAGATTCCATCAGTATCGAAATACATGGTAGGCAAATAAAGAAATGTGAGGTTTGCAAAAGGAGTCTTTGGAAAACCAGATCCCTATTATGGTTAACCTGTAGAAGCTCAAGTTTAAATAGTGCAGTCATTTTATCTGAAAGATAAATGGGACTGTTCTCACCAGAGTCCCAACAAAAAAGACATTACAACCGTAACAGTTGAAGGTCAAAAAGTTGTGAAAGTGAAGAGGTACATGACTCGCAGTATTAAAGAAATTTTTGTAGTTTGTAGGAGCAACTATACAACTTCACATGTTGGAAGATCAAAATTTTATGCACTATGATTTGAGTGGGTGCTGCCACACCCACCTAGAGATGATTGTTTATGTGTGTACTGCGCGAATTTTCAACTTTGTGTGGTAACTTTGAAGAACGTGCTGGAGCATGTGACATGACACCTTGGTTGGGAGTGTGAAGTCATTAGTAGTCTGTGACGCAAAGCGAGAGACTTGTTTGTTTCAAGAATGTGGTGACCGCCCTGGAAAAGGGACCACTGTTTTACAGACACTTGGCCGGGAAGACGTAGCAGATAACTCTGCAGAAATTACATATGCAACATGGGAGGAAAATAAACTAATTAAGAAAACTGTTGCCTTTGACAATTTCATTGATGAACTCGGTAAATGGTCAGTGAAAACAGGAACACACCAGCATCTGAAGAAATAACAGCAACACATTGCAGCAGTGGAAGGGTGTGTACAGGCTGAAGAACTATGTTTGGTGCTTCACTGTGATTTTGCTCAGAACTGGTGCGTAGTTCTCCCACAAGAAGTACAAGGGTATCATTGGAGTAATGACCAGGTTTCAATTTTTATTGGAGTGACTCATTTTCAAAACAAGACCACAAGTGTTGCAGTTATAAGTGATGACACAGGACATGACTCATCACATACTTTGCTAGCAATGTGCAAAATTCTCCAACTACAAACAGGGGCAAAGAAAATCATCATTATTTCTGATGGTGCTCCTAGTCATTTTAAAAATCGTTACCAGCTCTTTAAATTGAGTAAGTCACTTGTGCCAGCTGACTGGGTATACAGTGCTACTAGTCACTGGAAGGGGACTTGTGATGGTGTAGGAGGCCTGCTGAAGCACCATGCTACGAAACATAATATTTACAGACCAAATACAGCTGCGATTCAGAATGCTGAGTATTTTACGAAAGTTGTGAAATCTTACACATCCACAGCCCTCATTCTTTTGCCCAAAGAGGAAATCGAAGGATTCCAGGAGCAGAAAAAAGAACAATGGTCCAAGCAAACTACTCGTGTGAAAGGAATTCAGGACACACACTTTTGGACTGAAAGTGATGGGTGAACATATATTGCACGCACTTTAAAGAGCAAGAAAGAAGAAATTTTGTTTGTTTGGCCAACAACTCAGAAATAATATTCAGATTCACAACCTGAGATGGGGGATGTTTGTGGCATGTGTGTATAACTGTGACTGGTGGATTGCAGAGATTATAGGCACCAGTTATGAGTTAAACGAAATTGTAGTAAACTTTATGATATCACATGGACCAGCTGTTGGATATAGGTTCCCAGCTGAAGGACAGCAACAACGCCATCAGTTCCTGTTCACAATGTTTTGAAGATTATATGTCCTCCAGTTCCTATTTGTTCAACAGTAAGGCATCACTCTATATCAAAGGAAGATACTGAAGGAGTGGAGCACATTTTTAGTTCAATGACTGGCTGATTTCAGTACAAAACAGAGTGCATGGAAGTTGTATAAATTGAAACCTTTAAGTCTTTGCACCTTTTACGTACATTTTGAAACCATTTAAAATGCTTGAAAAATGATTCTCTTCTCACCTTTCAAAATTAAAATTGTATTAAATTAGGCTAGGTTTTGATTTTTATGAGCGTGTTATGTGATAATGTGGTAATAAAACAGGTTTTATGTATGGCAAAAATTTCAGTTGTTTATAAAACCTGTTCAAATATAAATGTAGATAGATAAGTGTGCAGTACATCCATTCATAGTTAATTGTCAGACATGTACATATAGACAGAATCCTATACTGAGGCAGTTAGGTTACCTACATATTTCTAGTAATTCGACCAGAGTGCAGAATTTATGACTACAATTGGCCTTCTTTCCCTATGTGGAAGGATGTCACAGAGTACTGTCACATTCACAGAAAAAAAAATTGTAAATTGACAGATCTCCACGCAATGTCCTTGACCAACCCTCACTGTAATACTGTCACCATTATCGTTTGCAGCTGACCAGAAATAGGAGGGTACTATACTTGCTACACTCCATGTCTCATGAAGGAACTGAGCGAGTTGCTCTTCAGCGAAAACTGCTCTACACCAGTCTTAGTCACGGCACCCATCTTTCCAGATGTGTGCATGTGAGGAGACTGGCTCCACTTATCGATTTAGATATGAGAGCTTTGTGATGATACAACAGACAGTTAAAAAGAAACATGTGGTTTATGCATGTGGAGCTCCAAAAATGGTTCAAATAGCTCTGAGCACTATGGGACTTAACATCTGAGGTTATCAGTCCCCTAGAACTTAGAACTACTTAAACCTAACCAACCTAGGACATCATACACATCCATGCCCGGGACAGGATTCGAACCTGCGACCGTAGCGGTCGCGTCGTTCCAGACTGAAGCGCCTAGAACCGCTCGGCCACACCGGTCGGCGTGGAGCTCGAGATGGGCGGAGTTTGAAGCATTTTACGTAAATCAGCTGTGATATCAATTATGAAGTATTATTCTAGTGTCTGGGGTCAGTACAAAAAGGGTGCTGGCAAGAGAGAAATGATCGTAGAACATAAACAAACGCGCTCCTAAAGCTATACAGTCCTGCACTTAAACACACTATAATGTTAAAGCCATGTTGTTTCCGAAATATTAGTTACGCAGACTGCAACACTCATAATACTCTAATGTAGGACCTATATTTCCAACATCTGACGTACATCCAAACTACAAATTTTCTCTCCCACTCACTATAGTGACAAACTTTAAGAGGATAAAACTACTTCCTTCTGCACCAAAGGAGAACGTAGATGTGATACAGGTGCTACATACTTTCCAGAGGTCTACAGCACTCAGAGCTCACATCTGGTCACGGTTTAGAAATTATGCTATGCTCATATGTTCTATGAAAAGGAAGCCAGCAATGGAAAACGCATCTTATGAGGAAACAGACAAATGCATAGCAACAGTATCCGACATGCAAAATTACACACCGTGTGGCAGTAACTGTACACACAGGACAACTGTCAATCAAATGTATACACATAAGGTTTGCAGGGCTCACAACCAATGAGTTTCAAACATTTTCGATGAATCACTTGTGCCAACAGTTCTGAAGTATGTGGTGTCATAGCCAGACACCACACTTGCTGGGTGGTAGCCTTTAAATCGGCCGCGGTCCGTTAGTATACGTCGGACCCGCGTGTCGCCACTATCAGTGATTGCAGACCGAACGCCGCCACACGGCAGGACTAGAGAGACTTCCTAGCACTCGCCCCAGTTGTTCAACCGACTTTGCTAGCGATGGTTTACTGACAAAATACGCTCTCATTTGCCGAGACGATAGTTAGCATAGCCTTCAGCTACGTCATTTGCTACGACCTAGCAAGGCGCCATTACCAGTTACTACTGATGCTGTAAAACATGTACCGTCAAGACCGATGTTCACCATTTGTGGACCAAAGTTAAGTATTCCACAGCTACATCCTTTTTTGCTAGTCTAATTTCCTTGTCCTGTTCCAGACCTCACGACAGCCTGTGTGAGCTAAAACGCGTGCCTTTCGGCTTCCTCTCAAACCCGGGGCGGCTCTCTTGCCAGTCCACAACAAAGTATTGTTCCAGTATTTGGTGTCCATACCAAGAAGGTATTGGAAAGAGAGAAATGATAGTGGAACATAAACACATTGCAATCACTACTTACTTCTTCACTTAAACTCGATATAATGTTAGAGCTGTGTGACTTGTGATATACACTCCTGGAAATTGAAATAAGAACACCGTGAATTCATTGTCCCAGGAAGGGGAAACTTTATTGACACATTCCTGGGGTCAGATACATCACATGATCACACTGACAGAACCACAGGCACATAGACACAGGCAACAGAGCATGCACAATGTCGGCACTAGTACAGTGTATATCCACCTTTCGCAGCAATGCAGGCTGCTATTCTCCCATGGAGACGATCGTAGAGATGCTGGATGTAGTCCTGTGGAACGGCTTGCCATGCCATTTCCACCTGGCGCCTCAGTTGGACCAGCGTTCGTGCTGGACGTGCAGACCGCGTGAGATGACGCTTCATCCAGTCCCAAACATGCTCAATGGGGGACAGATCCGGAGATCTTGCTGGCCAGGGTAGTTGACTTACACCTTCTAGAGCACGTTGGGTGGCACGGGATACATGCGGACGTGCATTGTCCTGTTGGAACAGCAAGTTCCCTTGCCGGTCTAGGAATGGTAGAACGATGGGTTCGATGACGGTTTGGATGTACCGTGCACTATTCAGTGTCCCCTCGACGATCACCAGTGGTGTACGGCCAGTGTAGGAGATCGCTCCCCACACCATGATGCCGGGTGTTGGCCCTGTGTGCCTCGGTCGTATGCAGTCCTGATTGTGGCGCTCACCTGCACGGCGCCAAACACGCATACGACCATCATTGGCACCAAGGCAGAAGCGACTCTCATCGCTGAAGACGACACGTCTCCATTCGTCCCTCCATTCACGCCTGTCGCGACACCACTGGAGGCGGGCTGCACGATGTTGGGGCGTGAGCGGAAGACGGCCTAACGGTGTACGGGACCGTAGCCCAGCTTCATGGAGACGGTTGCGAATGGTCCTCGCCGATACCCCAGGAGCAACAAGGTCCCTAATTTGCTGGGAAGTGGCGGTGCGGTCCCCTACGGTACTGCGTAGGATCCTACGGTCTTGGCGTGCATCCGTACGTCGCTGCGGTCCGGTCCCAGGTCGACGGGCACGTGCACCTTCCGCCGACCACTGGCGACAACATCGATGTACTGTGGAGACCTCACACCCCACGTGTTGAGCAATTCGGCGGTACGTCCACCCGGCCTCCCGCATGCCCACTATATGCCCTCGCTCAACGTCCGTCAACTGCACATACGGTTCACGTCCACGGTGTCGCGGCATGCTACCAGTGTTAAAGACTGCGATGGAGCTCCGTATGCCACGGCAAACTGGCTGACACTGACGGCGGCGGTGCACAAATGCTGCGCAGCTAGCGCCATTCGACGGCCAACACCGCGGTTCCTGGTGTGTCCGCTGTGCCGTGCGTGTGATCATTGCTTGTACAGCCCTCTCGCAGTGTCCGGAGCAAGTATGGTGGGTCTGACACACCGGTGTCAATGTGTTCTTTTTTCCATTTCCAGGAGTGTATTAGTCATGTGGGATGCAATGCTGTTAATATTCCAATGTAGGAAATATATTTCCAGTGCATATGTTCTCCCTGTAAGTTTCTCTATAATGATTTATGCCGATAAACTGTTAGGTGATGGAACAACTATCTTGCACATTAATTAACATCGATTCTTTGTAACATGAACACTGTACAGGTTTCTGGATGTGTATGATGCCTGCTGTTTATGACTTTCATTCCCAGAATGCCTCTTTGTTCTACTATTGAGATGTGTATATGTAGCATCAGTCCACTCTCTTCCAGAACGCGCAATTATATTGTATTCGGTCACTTCTCATTAATGGTATTATTTCCTTAATTTTTCTAGTTTTTCGTGATTTTAAATATTTCACCATATTGCCCTTAATTTCACGTATTTCACATCAGTTTTTCGTGATTATAGCAGGCTTTCCTCGAATTTTACCGATTTAATGTCATTTTTCATATTTTTTGATTGTTTTCCATATGTATATGGTCATATTTCTGACATACCCATGTGTTGTTTGATTTTCCATGAGAGCATTTGTGCATCTTATATACAACCTACTAAAAAGCCCTAGGACTTTCCTTCTTCCCCATGAACCATATGCATGCATTATGCATAGGATGATCATGAAAAGTAATGCAACAGTCGCTCCAAACCTATGTGAGACTCAACGAGTGGTGCAGATGATGGATGTATTGGAAACTCGAAATATATATACAATTCCATGTAATGTTCCGACCCATCAAAGAGCATGTTTGTAGACTCATGTAATGCTGTACCTGATGACATCTCAAAGTCGGGAAACAGCTGTACATGTTCATTTGACCTCCACTCCATTGCGTAGGGATCTGCAACAGCGAGTTGACATGTTTACCGAGTTGATTTCTGTTGCTGCTCTGATTTTTTTCTATATGTATGTGCTCTAATTGGTTACCAGATGTTCTTGGTTATTTCTGTTTATACCTTCCAACTGATGCATACCCATGACCCTGTCAGGATGTCTACAAACCATAGTTTTTGAGAATTTATTTTCATTACCCCAGTGATAAGTTATTCATTAGTTGACAGTGTGTCAACTGCAGGTAGCATCTTGCACCATGATAGTTCCCCTTCTCTCTCTCCCTCTCTCTGTCTACAGAATGCGTCTCCCCAGCAGCGTCATTTATAGATAAACAGCTAGCAAGTTATGCATCTGAACCACAAGCATCCACCACTGACAGCTCTACACACACACATATAGATACTCTGTACACATATTACCAATCACGAAATCTTAATTTCAACTACTTGTACGTTACCAGTGGTTGAAAATACCGCTACAGTTGCAAAGTTCTTTTATTTTGAACACGACTGGTTTTGGGCTCTTGTACACCCATCTTCAGATGTCGTCACTTTGTGGTATGACTCCGAGTGCTGCGATGAATGAGTACAAGATGTAGTGTGCTACCAGCGAGCACAGAGCATGGAGTCAACTCGCTGGTAGCACATGTGCGGCACTCGGAATCAGAGCACGAAGTTACAACACCTGAAGATGGCTGTATAAGAGCACAAAACTGGTCTTGTTCAAAAAATAAAAGAACCTTACAACTGTATCGATATTTCCAACCTCTGGTATAACGCTCAGTTGTGGATGTTCCTCCGACAGGATCGTTCACTTGTACGTATTTTCAGCAGTGCTACAGCTCTGTAAATAGCGAAATATTCTTTGCAAAAGTGTTCTGCAGTAGATGTAAACACATTTAAATTCATCCTGCTGAAGAGTGTAACATCATCGATATAATTTATATTACTGATATTTGTAATAAGGTTGTCTAGATGCTCCGGTAATAACAACCAATCAAGGCATCCTGCTGCATCTACCACACCTCTTTTCATATTCTAAAGATCCATGATGATGGCACATGATCACTCCAGTCACACTGTTTTGTGTGCTAGATGTCCATTGGATGGAGGGAGACAGTCCTTCATGAGTATCATTCCCCTGTACAAGATAGAACAGCACCAGTTATTTTCAAGCACATATTCAACAGTTGCAGTGCACTTGCTCTATTTTCAGTATGTCTGCATTTGTGCGTGTGTTGCAGATGGCTCCCACTACCCAGTTCTTCTGCTGGTAGATCCACCTTTGGACACAGAACATGTCTCCAAATGTAAGACGTGATTGAACCATCTTTGAACCCTATCCAGGACATAACGTATTGTGTGTCCATCTCTAGACACTATTCTGGATATAAGGCATGGTGAATCCACCTTTGAACCCTGTCCTGGACGTAGAATATTGTTTATCTGCCTCCCAACGTCGCTCTGGATATAGTGTGTGGCGGATCCACCTTCAAACCCTACCATGAATGTAGCATATTGTGGATCCACCTCTGGCTATCACTACGGAAATAATGCATTGCGCATCCACATTTGAACACTAACTCGGGTCTACTATGGATCATGGGAATCATCCATGACACATGCACAGAACAGAGAGAAAACGTAGTGTAACTGTAGAATATGTGGTTGGATGTGACTGGATGCATTCGAGTGCAGTGTTATACTATAACGTATGACTAAAGTGCTGTTCTGTCTTGTACATAAGAAAGATACTCACAAAGGACTGTCTCCCTCCATCCAATGGACATCTAGCACACAAAATAGTTTGACTGGTGTGATCATGTATCGTCATCACAGTTCATTAGAGTATAAAAAGAGGTGTGATAGGTGCATCGGGCTGTCTTTGATGGTCGTTGTTACTGGAGAATCTAGACGTCTTGTTATAAATATCGGTTATATAAATTATATCGATGATGTTATGCTCTTTAGCAGGATGAATTTAAATGTGTTTACAGCCACTGCAGAACCGTTTTACAAGAGTATTCCGTTATTTATAGAGCTGTAGCACTGTTGAAAATAACGTGCAAGTGGCTGAAATCGAGACTTCACGATTCACAATATGTGTACTGAGTCTCTACACGTATTTGTCTAGAGCTGTCCGTGGTGGATGGTTGTGGTTCAGATGCATAACTTGCTAGCTGTTTATCTATAAATGACGCTGCTGGGGAGACGCATTCTGTAGGTAGAAGGGAAATTATCATGGTCCAAGATGCGACCTGCAGTCGACACACTGTCAACTAATGAATAACTTATTACTGGGGTAATAAAAATAAATACTCGAAAGCTATAGTTTGTAGATGTCCTTACAGGACTTTAGTGCATATCAGAGTTGGAAGATATAAACAGAAATAACGAAGCAATCTGGTAAGCAATAAGAACATATACTAATGGAAAAAACGTTTGAGCAAACAACAGAAATCAAATAGATAAACATGTCAACTCGCTGTTGCAGATCGCTACATAATGGAGTGGAGGTCAAACTGTTTCCAGACTTTGAGTAGCCATCAAGTGCAGCATTACATGAGTCTGCAAACATGCTCTCTGATGGGTCAGAACAATACATGGAATTGTATATATATTTCGAGTTTCTAATACATCCATCATCTGCACCACTCGTTGACTGTAATATAGATATGGAGCGACTGTTGCTATACTTTTCATTATCGTCCTATGCGTAATGCTTGCACGTGGGTCATGGGGAAGAAGGAAAGTCCTAGGGCTTTTTAGTAGGTTAGCGTATAAGACGCACAAATATTCTCATAGAAAATCAAACAGCACATGGGTGTGTCAGCAATACCACCATATACATATGGAAAATTGTCGAAAAATATAAAAAATGACAGTAAATCGGTAAAATTCGAGAAATGCCTGCTATAGTTACGAAAAACTGATGTGAAATACGTAAAAGTGAGGGAAATATGGTGAAATATTTAAAATTGCGAAAACCTAGGAAAATTAGGAAACTGGTTTATAATACATAAGATTAGAGAAAAATACTATAAATGAGTACTGAACGAATACAATAAAATTGAGTGTTCTGGAGGAGAGTGGACTGATGCTACATACATACATCTTAATTTGCATTCTGCAGACGTACCAATGTGAAACGGCCATATTATCCTGCACATGGGTAGTACAACCTAACATCGGACCATGACCTCTGAGGGTAACAGAAAGGTTAACATCGGCTGTGGTAAACTGTTATAAGACTGTTACATCCCCTCTAGCTACTGATTGTGGTGTTCATTTCCTCATAAGATGTTGCTATTTCTTGTTATGCATTTTCAGCTGCCAACAGTCATTTTATAGGACTGTTCTGAACATGTCGTAATTTCTGAACCGTAATTGGGCTTGAACGTCATAAACAACAGGCGTCATACACATCCAGAAACCTATATAGTGTTCATATTACAAAGAATCGATGTTTTCTTTGGTGTGCAAGGTTAATTGTTTTATCAGATTACAGTTTGTTGGCATAGTCTATCAGAGATAAACTTGCAGGGAGAACGTACGTCATGCACTGGAAATACATTTCCCACATTGGAATATTAACAGAATTGCATTCCCCATGACTAATATATTTGAAGCATCACAGCTCTAGGATTATAGCGTGTTTAAGTATATAACTGTGTAGACATTGGGATGTGCTTATGTTTCGCTATTATTTCTCTCTTTCCAATACCTTCTTGGTATGGTCACCAAATTCTGGAACAACAATTCAGAATTGTTGACACAAGTGATTCATGGAAAATGTTTGAAACTCCTATTCTAAGTCACTGGCAGATGTTTGTGAGTCCTGCAAACATTATGTGTGTACATTTGATTGACAGTTGTCCTGTGTGTGCAGTTAGTGCCACACAGTGCGTAATTTCGCATGTCGGACACTGCTACTATGCGTTTGTCTGTTTACTCATAAGGTGCATTTTCCATTGCTGGCTACCATTTCATTGGACTGATATGAGCATAGCATAATTACTAAACCATAAGCGTATGTAAGCACTGGGCGCTATACACCTCTGGAAAGTATATCACAAAGAATCTATGTTCTCCTTTGGTGCAGAAGAAAGCAGTTTCATCATCTCAAAGTTTTCACCGTAGTGAGTGGGAGAGAAAACTTGTAGGGTGGATGTACATCAGATGTTGAATGTATATGTCCTGCATCAGAGTATTATGAATGTTGCAGTCTGCATTACTAATACTTTGGAAACCACATGGCTTTAACATTATAACATGTTTAAGTGCAGAACTGTTTAGCCTTAGGAGTGCATATGTTTATGTTCTATGATCGTTTCTCTCTTGCCAGTACCTTCTTGATACTGACCCCAGACACTAGAATAATACTTCAGAATTGATATCACAGCTGATTTACGTAAAATGCTTCATATTCCGCCCATCTGGAGATCCATCAAGCATTAACCAAATGTTTCTTCCTAACTTTCTGGTATATCACCACAAAACTCTCATATCTACATCGATAAGTGGAGCCTGCCTTCACAACATGCATGCATGTAAAGAGATCTTGTGCACTTGGATGGGTGCCAGGACTAAGACCGGTGTAGAGGAGTCTTCGCTGAAGAGCAGCTCGCTCAATTCCTTCACGAAGATGTGGAATGTAGCAGGTATAGTAGCCTCCTATTTCTGGTCAGTTGCATCAGTTGCAAATGATAATGGTGACAGTGTTGCAGGAAGCGTTGGTCAAAGACATTGTGGGGAGATCTGTCAACCTCTAACTTTTTTCTGTGAATGCAACAATACTCTGTGGCATCCTTCCAAATAGGAAAAGATGGCCAATCGTAATCTTAAATTCTCTACTCTGGTCGAATTACTAGAAATATGTAGATAACCTATCTGCCTCGATATAGGATGCTGTCTTGTGTACCTTGGTACATGTATCTGAGAATTAACCATGAATGGACGTACTGTACAGTTAAGTATCTACATTTGCAGTCTTGTCTATAGTACTTGAAAAATAGTGGACGAGGCTGGGGGGAGGGGGGAGGCTGGTTTGGTGATGATGCAGAAATTGGGAAACATGTTGTCGTGTCACTGGCTGGCCTTGAAATTACGGAAAAATTGGTAAAATTGATAAAATTGATTTACTGTGGTGCTTATTACAGTACCTTGTCCCATGTCAACAGTGTCTTTTCCATCTCATCTGTCCGCTGGTACAATATTGATTACCATTGAGAGTGTCTTGGTGGAAGCAACACCTTCTGGGGATGGCCATCACCAAAACAGTGTCCGTGTACATGGCTGCAATATGAGGAATCAATGCTCTTAGTCTCTTCAAAATGAAATGCTGAGACATCTACCACCCTGTCAATGTGGAAGATGAGATTTAATGTAGAGATCAGCTGTTTGGAAATGCTCCGCAATGCCACAGACTCTTTCAGGTTCCATTTGTTGCGATTCACCCCACATTTTTGTCAATAATGAACCCTGCCCCTTCCCTTTTTTTTCAACCATCCTCAGTGTTGTGGGATCAACATGGTTTACACCATGTGATGTTCACCTGTTTGTCAGGGTCAATGGTTGGAAATGTGTTAACATTGGTTTAGCTTCTGCTACAGATCTCGAAGTCACGGTAGAAAAAAGGAGGAGGAGAGGAGGAGGAGGAGATTGGTGTTTAACGTCCCGTCGACAACGAGGTCATTAGAGACGGAGCGCAAGCTCGGGTGAGGGAAGGATGGGGAAGGAAATCGGCCGTGCCCTTTGAAAGGAACCATCCCGGCATTTGCCTGAAGCGATTTAGGGAAATCACGGAAAACCTAAATCAGGATGGCCGGAGACGGGATTGAACCGTCGTCCTCCCGAATGCGAGTCCAGTGTGCTAACCACTGCGCCACCTCGCTCGGTACGGTAGAAAAATGTATGGCTGTGTACACATCTGTAGTCATACACTGCTTTAATGTGTTGCAGCAAAAAGCAATGTATGGAACTGCTTATAAACAACAATACAGCAACCCTCTCCTGATAGTCGATATGGTCTTCTTCCAGTAAAGGCAAAAAAACTTTATACACTTTGCTGTCAGTGAAGTCTTGAACACTATTACACTGTTGCACTTCTCACATGGTAACTATAGGAACACGAAAATGAGATATGAACATTTACAGAGTGATATTTATAGACTGTCATTCGATACCGACGAACTGTACATGTTATGCTTCTGTATTTCTTTGTGCAGCCTGCATATACTCTGCATGGTTGTGTATTTCCTTCTATATGGTAGAATGACATTTTTCTCATTGTGATATGTCTCTACCTGTCAGCCTTCTAACTAATGTAATAGTGCTTCCAGAATGTCACAGGATTTCAAGAGGAGTAGCAGGGACCTGTAACTTGGCAGGGGACATCTCTTACTCGTCGAAATCAGGTGGATTCAAATGCTATATATTGAGGACTGGAAGATTCTTGAGAATACGGCAGGTAAGCGATACTCTGACGAAATAAGAGTTGAGACGTGAGCTCTATACCGTTTCTTTTAGTATTGGGAGCAATCATATTACAACCTTGCAAGTATGTCTTGTGAAGTGACTGCAATGAGTAAAGTATGGGCTAATACGAAGATTTCTATAGAAAGACAATCAGCATCAGAAGTTCCTCCTGTTGTTTTCTCGATAAATAATAGACAACATTCTTCTGTGAGTTTTGTGTGCCTATAAATGGAAGGACTGACTTCTTAATAGGCAGACTAAATTTACATTTACATCTACATACTTACTTCACAAGCCATCATACAGAGGGTGGCGGAGGATAGTTTTTCCCATTACTAGTTATTCCCTTTCCTGTTCTATTCACAAACTGAGTGAGAAAGAAAGTTACCTATATGTCTCCTTATGAGCGCAAATTTTTTCGTATATTATCATCGTGGTCCTTATGTGAAATGAATGTTGACAGCAGTAGAATCCTTCTGCAGTCAGATGCAGACGTCGGTTCTCAATAGTGTGCCTCGAAAAGAAATCGTCTTCCCTCCAGGGATTACTATTTGAGTTCTCGAAGCATCCACCCACTAATTTGGTGGGAGCCAATAGGAACGCTTCTTTAGGGCTGTGTTCTAAGGGAAACCTAGATCTGCAGACTCGTAGACGTTTGGGATGTGGCAGTCAGTAGATAGGTATTTTGTTATTGCTCACCGAATCAGCCTTTCTGGGATATTTCGAAAACACATCACAGGTAGTTTCAGTTTACAGGAGGGATGAGGGGAAAGCTATTGTTCAACATCCCGGTATTTACCACAGTGACATTAGAGTACCTAGTTCTACTGTGAAGGATAAGAAAAGTTTTGCGAGTCTGGTATTAAGAGTGTCCAGCCCAGCAAGCAGGGGTTTGTTGGGCAAGAGTGGTACAGTCCTGATGTGTCTGTGGAGGTTTGCAACCTGCTGGCGGTGGTGGCAGCTGTTCACATGAAGTCAAGTGGTGGAGGCGTCGTGGGAGTGGATAAGGGGGTGAAACATCCTGATTCCCCCATAGACTGACATGTCTCAGACCGATTAGTTTGGGAGGAGTATACCAGAATTTTAAGTGGCTTACTTCCACCAGCATGACAAGACAACTGAGAGACAGTACGCAATTAGCGTTGAATGTCTTCAGCCATTTGATGATGGTTACCACCCATTTTGGTGTCAGAGGAAGCGACTACTCAACCTGTGAGAAGACACGGAAGAGTCTGTAATGGTTACCTGGCGAGTGTAATCCGACTGCAGGAAAAAATTACTCGCCATGCAAAGGGATTCTTATGATTAATGTAATTAATTAGTTTATCAATTTCATATCAGTGACGTCCCGCCGGACGGGTGGAAGCGGGATTGAGAGTACCACAGATATGATTTGAGAGTGGGAGCGGTAATCAGAGCTTTTCCGTTGCAGTGAGATCTTTTAACGGATTTCAATCTCCCACCTACTCAGAGATAGAGATGGTCATCGTAGTGAAATTTTCTATATTACCGAATTTATAAAGTGATACAGAGTATAAACCTAATATTTACAACTTTTATGTGCAGTAACCTTGAGAGTTAAGGGGAGGGAGTTCGAATGTGAGGAGGCATTTTGTGACAAAGGTAGAGCATGCTCGTAGCACTCCACCACGAGACAAAAATGAGTTTCATATTCTGGTCCTGTGATGCAGGGTGCAGCAGATATTAAGCAGATAATAGAAGATAGTTTTCTATCTGATGAGATAATACTCAGAGGAAATATAACCTATGTCGTAGTGTTGTACATGAGTTTCACAACAAGTAACGATACTTTAGCGATGTGTGTATGGTCATGTCTTCTATGTTCGGAAATAGCTGCTAGCTGGAGTGGCCTTGCGGTTCTAAGTGCTTCAGTCTGGAATCGCGTGACCGCTATGGTCGCAGGTTCGAATCCTGCCTCGTGCATGGATGTGTGTGATGTCCTTAGGTTAGTTAGGTTTAAGTAGTTCTAAGTTCTAGGGGAATGATGACCACAGATGTTAAGTGCTCAGAGCCATTTGAACCATTTTTTGAAATAACTCATATAAAATGAGGGAATATACATTTCACATGAGAAATTCGAGTTGTATTGACAAAAAACGACATCCGCATTTCCGATTTTTTAAACTGATGAGTCCATGTCTGGGGTGGAGCTCCAGTTGGTCCAAGTTGTGCCACAATGTTTCACAGGGGGTCAGGCAAGCAGAGGTTGACACTTACAGCCATCACGGCACATGGCTCTCCCAGGTACACAATACACTTAGTAGATGGCCCTGGACTAGACTGGAGGTAACTGGTCCATTTTCTTTTTCGTCTTGAGACACGGTGTTCAGGTAATATAATGAGTACCACATTCGTAAAAAATATTGTAAGATATATTTCCCATGTTTGTGTTGGTTAGGATGCAAACTGTGACTCCTAATTACGTATAAGTATCTTTCATTTGCAAATGATGTTGCTGCAGGAGTCCTGTATATGGAAGCAGGGTCTTACAGGCGCAGTGGGAGAGTCAGTTGTTGTTCTAATATTATTATTACATATCCTTATGTTCCTCCCTGCACCTATTCACTTGTAGATCGGCAGGAGGCTACTCCCCTGTACTTCAGTGATAACTTTCTGCCCTATCAGTGTTACCCATCCTCACCATATAGGGCGATTGAATAGACTGACTGGACCAACTCTCTAGCGCTAGACTAATAGCGAAAATATGCACTCCACGTCCAGCAATTGTTCACGAAACTGGAGGGAGCTACTGTCTAGTGCTCAATCATTTCAAATTATCTAAATAAACAATATTCTGCACTGCATACAAAAAAAGACTTACCTCTGTCCTATCCAGCAGCCTAGCACAGACTAAGTCCTTTTCCGTCCAATTTCCAGATGTGGGAGGGCAGGGAGTTGGGAAGAGGGTTTGGGCAGTGGGGGAGGGCCAACAGCATCCTCTGGTGATGGTGTTCTGAACTAGATAAATTGGTCCGAATCTCAAGGTGAACATAAAAAAATTGATATTCCCGCCAATAAATTTGAATTTCCTACCATTTTTTGAATTTCCCGCCAAAATTTCGATTTCCTGCCATTTCCAGAGGTAGGGGGAGGGAGGGGAGTTCGATCCATGTACTGGCTGGGGTAAACCCATCACATCATTGAGGGTGGATAGTTGATTGCTTAATTAACTAACTTGTATAATTAATTTGATATAAATTTGATATCAAAAGTGCACGCATTCCCGTTTTTTCCCACTATTCGGGTGGAGAGCAAGGCTCTTTCCACTGAGTGTTAGTGGCTGACTGCTCGCTGAAGACCTGTGTTGGCTTGATCCTGCCTATTGTAAGAGTAACGTGTTTGCTGTTGATCTGAATATCCAGGATTCGATCTTCCCTCTTGACAGCACACTGCAGCCAAATGTATGGTACTTGTAGGGCTGGTTTGTCGCCATCAGTACCTAACATTATGTGTGTGTACATGCTGAGGTCTTTGTAGACAAACATGGCAACAGTTCTGTGTCTGGACGGCTGTGGAGGTCAGCGCTTCTTGATGTGATCTCTATGGCGACCAACAAAGGTGCATCGGTCTGTATCAGGCTGCAGAGACACATCTACAAATTCGCTAGGCAATCGTAGAGGCTCTCTGTACATCTGTACTGCAGAAGAACTGTCCAGATCGAGTTTGTATGCCTTCTGTAGACCAAGCAGAACCATTGACAGAGCTTATGTCCATCTGGCAGTATGGCACATTAGGGCTGCTTTTAACGTTTGGTGCCAACATTCTATCACTCCGATGCTTGCCAGGTGGTAGCTGCCTGTTTTCTGATGATTCATGTCACAGAATGCTCCCAGCTTGGCGAGCAATTCTGTTTCGAACTGCTTCCAACAGTCTGTTTTAACGTGCAGGACAGCTGAAATGTGATATTCAGTTTAGCATGAAGGCATGCGGTAAAGCTTCCACAGAGATGTTGTCCACAGGTGCTTCTTCTAACAGGTGAATGATCAGCCATTGTCAGCAGGTACTGCTGCATGGTTGAAGGTGGTAGTGATGCCACGACATCCTTGTGCATATAATGGTAGTGTTGGGAAAGCTGCCGATCAGCGCTTGTACATGCCAGCTGATCTTGCAATGCTGACATTGTACACAAGATCATGTCCACCCACTTGCAGCAGTCTTTCTTCATCCCTAGGCAAACAATACGATCTGTAATGAGGCGTATCACAGATGGTACACTGGGGTGACATAGATTGTGTAAAATTTCTAAAGCATTCTTCCAAAATCTTAGCTGGTAAAAATGGCCATGATTTTGATGTTGATACTTCATAGTATAACTTGATGTCAGTGCCAGGAATGTTGATTAATTGCAAGTCTAACGATGAAGTTGTTTCCTGCATCAGCTCTTGCAGTTCCCATTCAGTACACGTGCTTCCATGAGTTCTGAGTAGTCAAGAGTGGAGATGCTACTGACTCAGGAGAGATAGACTGCTACCACATTCTCGGTCCTGGATATTCTTGGTTGTCTATGCTGAACTGTGTGACAAACATAAGTTGGTTATGTTGCCGCAGTGAACAGTTGATGTTGTTCTGTCGAAATGCATATGTGAGTGGCTTGTAGTCAGTAAAGACTGTAAACTCACGGGCTTCTAGCTGAGGTTGGAAGTATATTGCTAACAGTTTATGGGCATAAGCGCTTCATTTCTGTTGAGATGTTTATAGTTTCCGTGAGAAAAAGGCTAGAAGCTGTCATGCATCATTTTCGTGTTGCTGCAACACAGCACGCACTGCCGCCTGACTCGCTTCTACCACCAATACTAACGACGCGCTTGGATCAGGGTGCGCCAACAGTGTAGCATCCGCTATCGCTTGTTTTACGTGTTTGAACACAGCAGCCATGCGACCTGTCCAAGTTATTGCTGTGTTCCTTTTGCATTTTGGACCTGCAAGCATAGCGATTAATGGTTCTTGAATTTCTCCTGCCCGTAGCAGATGCGGGCGAGAAAAATTTAACACCTCTAGAAATCGTCGCAGCTACTTAACTGTGTAAGGCCAGGATATCTTCAGAGTGACTTTCACTTTTTCAGGTAGTGGCGGCGACCAAGAAAATTCATTTGTGACTGACCAAAAATACACTTTACTGTGTTCAGTACAACGCCATATTCAAACTATGAGATCCTGGTGATGTTCTTCTGATGAGGCTGGGAATACAAATATGTCGTGAAGGTAAGCGAAACAGAATGGCAGGCCTCATAACACTGAATCGATAAATCTCTACCATGTGTGTGCGGCATTCTTGAAGCCAAATGTTATGAATCTGCTTTCAAACAGAGTGACCAGGGTAATTGTGGCCGTCTGTGATATATCTTCCTCAGCAGCAGGTATTTGAATGAATCCCTTGGTGCAGTCCAGCACTCTACACATAGTTGTAATTGTGGAGTAAAGGCACTGGATAACGACTTGACACCATATGGGTGTTAAATGCTCTATAGTCGCCACAAGGGCACCATAGAAATTTTTTCGGAAATTTGTGGTAAGTTCCTATGGGACCAAACTACTGAGGTCATCGGTCCCTAGGCTTACACACTACTTCGCAATCGTGAAGTACCGCTTGAACACACAGTGTAGGCCAAGATCCAACTCGAAACGTTGCTTGTCATACGTCGCTGTTGAAGAACTGTCTGTGACAGCTAGACAGAATAACGTACACAGTCTACACCAGTGTAGCACTGTTTATCGAAAGATGCACAGATTAGAGCTGGTGTCAATCACGTATTTCTGTCCTGTCTCAGGCCAATAATCGGATGCAACATCTACATCCGGCTGCAGCCAGGCCACAGTTGTTGCTTGGGTCACGGCGAGGTAATAACTGCCTGCTCTGCTGCGTCAGTACGTCCACCTTTGCCGCCAGAGCGCCGTAGTCGGCGGACGATACCGTGGCAAATGTGTTTGATGGGCGCCGATGATATGGCGTCTTACTCCTTGTCTGCTAGGTCTACCACTGCGTCTAAAGACATGTCAGATTACTACGCGATGATTGCTTTAAATGTCAAGTGGCAACCAACTACTCCATATGGATCTCAGCAGGCTCACCAGTTCCGTGACAGCGTCGATCCTGCATCGCAAATGCCACAAGTACTGGGATGGTTTGCGATCTCCGATGTCTTCCTGCGTCAGGAGTTGGCAGAGGCGTTCTTCTTGCGAAGCGGCTACGCAGTGGATTCTCTCTGCTTTGAGACAGTCTTACGAACCAGTCTCAGTCGGTGAAGTTATCACATCTTGTACTGCAGCTGCATATTGATGGTAAAGTTGTCTCACAACCAGTGCGAACTTGGTGGCGTCGGTAGTTATTCCAAGATAAAAAAACTGGCTTCAACTGAGCAAAACAAAGCGCCAGGTTATGAGGCCAGAAGGGCGGTAATCGTATGACGATCCTGGACACAGTAGGGTTGGCCGTTGCCGGATTTTTCGTCATCCTGCACTAGTACTTCCTTTAATTTGTGCATCACACAGGCGTAAACCACATTGGGGTCACCAGTTTACCCGTAGGGGTGAGTAATGGCCTCTCCGACCGGTTAGGTTGCTTAGTTTACGATAAATAACGGTATATTCTTTGCTGGTATGACAACGGCTTTATTAATTCGTAGGTCAAATAATATAGAACGTCTTTTAGATGCTGTGTACACAAAGACAAACTCGCGAGAGAACGAATAAGACTCTTGTTGACCCCTTACTAAGAGCTATGTACAATCACAGAACTAAACAGAGAGTAAACATGAACAAATTGTTGTTCACTAAGAGTAAACGACACGGGATTTATAGACAAAACACAGTGCTCCTTGCAGCCGGCACGGGACTATCTAGACAGCACGAAATCGAACACTTGCGGCACGAGACACACTTGAAACACTGGTGCATTACACTGTATTGAACTGCTGGGCTCGATCGCTACAAACCCACAATATATTCTACAATACAAGAACTAAAGCATTCAAAGTGGGCTGTGAAAACCTGTCTAGAGTTTGGGAGGGAATTTTATATTCCAGTGCAAAAGACATGAACAGGTTGCTGGTAGACTTGAGGCAGGGACTTGAAAATCCGGACTCAGAAAAAACTAAACTATAATTTATTGGCCACAAGTACAGGAATATACCGCGTTTCCAACACGTCGAAACCTGAAAAAAACGGCATCTTTAACTTGTCGCAATTGAGTTAGGCTACGATACTCTTACTCACCTTCCTGAAATCAACTTTCAGGACAGCGTAATTAGTTTCACATGTTCTGGGTATGCTGTCCTTAAATGCTTGTTTCGAAACTACAATAGAAAATTGTAGTTCCTTTTAGCTCTTTCCTGTTGCCACGAATCTTAATGTCCCTATTAGCGGCTCATGTGGAGAAAATTTCCCTCCCCATAACAAGCATTTTCCTTATTATACAAAGAGTTAAGAGCGTCGATAGGTAATTATACATTTCCAGATCAATCCGCAAATAATTACACTAGTCGTTGCGTTCATCCTGCAAATCGTGAAGTAAATTTATGTGTGAAAGCTGCCTTCGATTAAGTGGTCTTTCTGTGTTTTTTTTTTTTCTAATTCTGAGTAAATGATAAGCTTTAGGGTCACGAGAGCATAATCGCTTGCTACCCACTGAAATTTCCTTTCCACACCGCTAGATGGCCGGCGAGCAATATATTGGAAGTTGATTTGTGTGAGCATACCCCATTTGCAACCATCTGTTGCATGCACAGACATTTTTGCAAATACCGTGCAGACAGATCGTTGGACGGATCCAAAGGCTCAACTGCTCTTATGTTCTCTATTAAAGAATTATAGACAGCTGCCTTGATCGCCGTAATCCATGATGGAAAAAAGCGTTTCACGCGTCAGCTTTGCGTCGATCTCCTGTCTACCCGCTACTATTCGTCTCTGCGCCAATATGATTTGAATCCACAGATATGAACAGTTTTGCTGTAATCGTCAACTTCCTGTCTTATTTAATATATGCGCAAATCTGCTGTTCACATGCTACGATCTGTCTGCGCAGAAGTTATGTGAGTAGACAAATCATTGCGTGTGGACGGGTTTCAAAGCACATTGAGCCGCTAAACGCAAAATACTGAACTACAGAACCTGCTACTGAAACTCGCACCCTAAATCAGCATAAGTGTATAGAAAGCTCACTTTCTGATGAAAATGTAGAATGCTACAATTTCCATCGCGAAATAAGTATATGTATAAAAGCGGAGAGACGTGCTGAAGAACGAACAACTCATCGAATAACAGTTTTATTTTAGAAGAAGGCCGAGCTAAATTTATTTACCCTTGCTTCCTTGCAGTGAATCGTTTCGAGAGATGGGGCTATTACACACATCTGTCAGTAGAGTCTATTCACGTGAACCGGCAATGGCGTTTTAACATTCGACAGCGATTGCTACTTTGCCGCACAAGAGACAAAAACGGTTGTGTTAACAATCTGTGCACTGGCATCTTTGAAATCAAAGATGGCACCAAAAAAGTATTTTGATAAGTGAACCGAAATGGGAATGTGATTTATGTAAATAATCAGACAATATTATAAACTATGTGATGGTGGGAAAAACACATGGCGTGCAAGGAAGGAAATGTCCAACCTCAGCACTTTGTCGAAGAAATTGATTACAATGAAATAAAAAAGATACAGGTTTGTTTCTGTCTATTTTTGTTGTTGTGTCTCCAGGGTTTACTCGCTGTCATCAGTGATGTTTATACACATATGCGTTAAGCGGAAAAGTTATTGTTCGTCAGTTTTCTTAAGCTGTCATTGACACAAGTACCGCACAAACAATGGCATTTCCAGTGCTTCTCTTGTTTCAATCACGTCTGTTTTTTACATAAGCATTTTCATTTAAGTTAATCATTAGTGGCCAGAAACTGTTTAATGTTATGTTATTACTTCATTTCATAAAATTTTATGTGTCAGCAGCGATGTCGTGACAAATATGGATTTCAGTTGAAGGAAAGTACATAACCTTAAGCACATAACAGATGGCTTACTTGACCACTTGTTTGGAAATGCTATTGAAAGTTACATATTATGGAAATTTGTTATATATTTATGTCCTAAAAATGTCAATATTGACGTCATTTAAGTACATGATTTGTATACAAATATTCAGATCAAAGCTAGAGTCTAGAATGTTGTTAGAGGTTGAAACACAACTAATTAAAAGTTGACACATATTATTCTAAAATGGAGGAAGTATTACAAATAGATACGTTGTTGAAGTTCTGTCTTGTGGGCTAGTTTTTCAAGCAGAAGTGTAAGAGAGGCTGAATAGGGAATAGTGATATTGTGCATCTGGTGCTAGTAATACATTCACATGCACATTATTTCTCTCATCAGTCCACCTCCCTTTAAGAAGAGTGTTTTCATGATTGTTATATATGTTTGGCGAATTTAACTGTTTTGGGTTTGTCATGTTTAGTCTGCTCTGACCAAAGTCTGGAAAATAAAATGAATAATATTCTCCTCTGATCAAGTCTGACTTGTACAATTTTCACATATTTAATTTTTGTTAGTTTTTAATCAGTTTTTGAGAGTTCAAATTATGTGACATGAATTTGAAGAAGAAAAAACACATTACACAAAGACAGTGCTGTGGTTTACTTGACAGGAGGATTGCCCATTGCTAACTGTCGTATTAATTGGGGAACAGGATGACTATGAACTGTAGTAGCATAAGAAACTTGCAGATAGGTTCAAACAGTATGTAATCCTAGGTAGATATATTTTCATCCAGCCCAGAAAAGTTATTCTAATACTTTCTGACTACTGCTGTACTACATCATTTATTTAGTTACACTTCACAGTTACTACAGTCTGTCAGTTAGCACTTAGGTTTCAGTTCATTAATCATTATGCAGAAAATTGTGCGCTATTCAGCTGGTGGCATTTGCTGTAGGTTTCCAACAGAACTGCTAAAATTGAATGATTAACCCTAAGGTTTCAAATGTAAGTTGAAAGGCCCTTGTTGCACACATTTCCTATTCTGTTCAGGAGTTCCTCATACTAGTTGAGAACTTTTTTGTGAAATGTGTTATTTATCCATATTCTAGGACATTTTTCCTCTCTTAATAATTCTTTGATGGCATTTTGCATTGAACACTTCCCATACAGCTTCTATAGCTTTTGAAAACCAATGCTATTGAGTCAGTGAATTGCCAAGCACCTTGGTTTGTGCTTGAGAGTGTTGAGACCTCACAACTTTTATTTGTAAATAGTGATAGCTATCTTCTGTGTGGTTTAGGTAGTAATAGTCATCTGAAGTGACATGACCTATTCTTCTGTCCAGCCTGAAAAGCATACAACTTACAGTTTAATATGAAGTCAACACCAAGGTGTAGCAAAGCTTTTAGAAACACACAAAGAACTGAACATAAAATTAATTGCCAGAAAGGAGAAGCAAATTTTAAAACCAAGTGGAGATTACAAGCGAATAATTAGTTTTTGTAATATGATACTTAGCCTTCATTGATCCACCATTGTTGGTACTTAATATTGTTCTTAATGTCTTCCAAACTTCACTCTTATTTGGAATTTTGTAAATATTGTGGAAAATAATAGTGTGTGGTAGCTTAGTGGTGTTAAAGATGTTAGGTTTTTATTGGTGGTGAAAGGTAGTCATGGTCTAATTTGTGCTCATTCAAAGTTGTTTATTTCCTTGTAATTCAGTTAGTTGCATGTGTTTTGCTATTTTGAAATGTACAAAACAGAGAAATCTCAACAAGGAAAAAAAGCTATCTCTCTGTCTCTCCTGGTATATTCACACTTTGATTATTATAGCCACGTATTTCGATAATATGTTTCTGTACTGATCGACTTCTAAATATCGTTCTCATTGTAAACAGAATGAGCCCAAGTAAAAGTTTTAATTTGCTTCTGGGAATGGGGGTCTTTTATGTAGTTCACACTGTGGGTCTTTTATGTAGTTTGTACTGTGGGGTGTTGCATGTAACACTCATCCAAGCTGTTTTCGAGAACACAGAAGCATCCGATTCCATCCATCTGCTTTGACCCATGACGTCACCAATTTTCAATGTCTCCAATATGGCGCCTATGACGTCATTACGTAAACATGACAACAAACAAGAAAATACATATAAAACCAACAAACACATCTCCCTCCAAAATTATAGTCAAACTAATGGGACCATTGTGGAAAATTGGGGGTTTTCGGGTGGGGACAAACTAATTATAAACACGTACAGGCACACACCACGGTTCCAAACTACACAAAACGACGACATAAAAACACCACAAATTCCGCTACACTAACAATATCAACAGGAATCAGTCACTTCCCTTCAACTACATAGCTCAACCGCAATTGTCAATACCACAAAATAGAAACAAACTATTCCAAAAATTATAATCACACCGAAACTGACGATACCACAAAACCAACACCTAAAATAACAAAAATTGGAATCGGGCACTTCCCTTGATCTATATAGGTCAACAGCAGCTCACGATACCAAAGCACACATAGCTGCAACGACACATTGGAATCGATCACTTTCCCAGGACCTATATAGCTCAAATACAACTGACGATACCAAAACAATTTAAATTGAGCACTTCCTATATGATACATAAATCAACCACAAGTGCCGATACCAAAATATCAACCACTAACACATGCACTAAGTAACACTGACCCGATAACACATAAAAACCCCACCGAACATCATAACACGCGAACAATAGACCCAAAAAAACGACTACTTACCCCAAAAACTTCCGGCGCTACACACTAGCGCAGGCACCCCAATCACACACACGCACACTCACATGCACAAACAAAAAAAACAAACCCCCAAACTCGCATATTCTGCTTGCATATGCCGCATTTCACTATCTCTGCCACAAGCCCAAAAAGTTGCAGAAACTTAACAGACAACTTGTAATGACAGACAACATGTCATCCCCCATTTCAGCCCTCAGACATGCACTATTAAACTTAGAAGTCATATCCATACCTGACAAAAGAAGCCACAAATTGAATTAAACAACTTACCGCGCAACAAACAGCAAACCAATACCATCAAACGACACAGCAATAACATAAACACAACGGAAACTTAATTCTTAAGTCACATATACCGGAAAAACATTTGAACCAGTATTTTAACTTCACTGACATTATTTCTCCAGGATTATCATTACATCAGTAGAGTTCTTGTTTAGCTTAAGTAATATCTGTGTATGCACATTAATGCATTTCTCCATAATAAGATGCAGAATGTCTTGTTCGGGATGATTCAGTCGCAGTGAATTGTTAGCTGCATGGATCTTTTTTGTCATATGACCCTAACTACTGAAATGCACAAGAATTTATGGTTGTAAATTACCCTTAGAATTGAGTTTTCTGTTTCAACACTGATACCACTTGAGTCCATGATTTGACATGTATGTCTTGTTTTCATTTACATTCTGCTGTCTGGACAACTGGTGCATCATAACCCACATCAGGATCTTGATTAGATCAGTGCTTTCTTATTTTAAATGGGCCATTAAAGCTGTTAACATTTAGGATTCCTTGAACAATATTTACCGGTTTCCACCATAGTGGGAGGGACTTTCAAGACAATGTCTGCTGTTAGTCTTCAATGAGAATCTACAGTCTTGTGCCCACTTCATTGTATACTATCTCTTTCATTGTTCTGCTGATAGCCGTCAGTATATATTGGCAAATAAACGAGTAAGTTCCTGCAGGTTTGAGATTTGAGTGTAACATGTAACACTACTGTACACTAGAAAGCCTACATCTGATGTCCTTGCTTCTATTTTCATGTATAAAACCAAATGGCCTGATTATTTCTTACTACCACTTTGCACCGCAAAGACAAAGCAAGAGATGAGTGATTAAGGCACTAGACTCACATTTTAGACAAGTAGGATACAAACCCACATCATTGAAATGGTGGATTTTGGGATGGCTTCTTTGAAACTAGAAAATTGTTTTTCCACAGCATCCTGATCCAATATGAGATTATGTCGAATCTCTAATGCCATTACATTTGATGGTACATGAAACCCTGTTCTTACTTCTTACATTACACAAAAGCACCATTCTCGGCATATGTAGTTTCAATGGAATCAGAGTTGAATTTCCCTTCCATTGGTAGTGATAGTTATGGAAAATTTACTGTGGATCTAAGAATCAGGGAATGCCTCCCAAATACTGATATTGGGAGGACAATAAAGAAACTCCCGAGACCAATAGGCATTGCAGCACCTAATCCAGAGGTGGCACTTGCAAAAGGCATCTGTATCTCATGTTAATAGCAGCCTTCATAATCTTGGAAGACAACAAAATGCCACTGCAACTTATTTTACTTGCTTAACTCTGTCTCCATTTTATATACAAAATGTGGCTCCTTCACATCCGTAGGTAAAATAGTCCCGTGTTTAGATCTATGGGGGAGTAGGGCTTAGAATAGTCACAATAAGGGAAAGGGGATCAGTACCTGGAATGTGGAATATAACTCAAAGCAGGAAAACTATAAAACTTTAGAAGAAATGTGGCACAGAATAATATGAACTTGATTAGAGTTGCTAAGATAAGGTGGAGTGGACATGGAGAGTCGCTGACAGACAGATACGTAATGTACTACTGAGGAGGATAACTTTAAGGAAGGTATGGAGTAGCAGTATTTTGACGAAGGAAATGATTAAATGGAAAATGTAGATTATGTAAATGACAGGGTTATCAACACAAGGCAGGAAAGATTATAGAAATATATATTGATTATGAGTGTGATAGTGCAAGATGCAGTCAGGGTCTTCCAAGGAAGAGTGACAAAAAGGGAAAGACAGCTAGCATTGCAAAACACGTGGTTCAGAAATCACTGGTGAATGATCTACACTTTGAAGTCATTAGGCTATGATTATAGAAACTAAATTTGTTATATACTGATCAGGTGGAAGAAAGATAGGATAAGGTGTCCTAAAACTGATACAACAAAAATTTTCCAAAAAATGGTACACCCAGTCTATTCATAAGAAAACCGTACTTATCACAAATGTTCCTACTATTATTTGTGCTGCTGTTCTTTGGGAATGGCCAGTCATATTTTGTTTTTTCCATTATTAACTTAGCAGTGACATAAAAAATAATTTAGTCACCATTTTTCACATCAAAAATAAATGTGCACACAGTTCTACAACATTTGCCACTATCTTGGAAATATTGATTCTGTACCCACCAAATTTGGATTACATAGACAGAAAGATGTGCTCTGTCTGCTGGATTATTCATTACCTTCACATTTATTATATGGAGTTAATTAATAAACAGTCAGTATTATCCCTAAATATGATATGCTCCAGTCCCAAAAGATGTTTCCTAAAAGTGGTACACTCGTTTTTTTTTTTTTTTTTTTTTTTTTTTTTTTTTTTTTTTTTTTTTTTTTAAATCATGCTGGTCAGTTCACTGAAATGTGTGTTACTTGCTGCAATTGGCAATAATGCAACAGTTGTTGTGCTCTGTTTCTTACCATTGTTGTTAAGGCAATTATGCAGCAGAGGGTATAGACTGTGTTACAGTTTTGAGTTAGTGGTGTATTGCTATTCCTCTCAGGTCTCTTTTACAGGTAGGCCTAAGTATAGGTTTCATCTAAAATAGGTCCCAACTGTTCTTAAATATGTTTTATGCCAATATTGTATAATATTAAATTGGAATATTTTGGGTCATGACAGGAACAGTATGGCAACTTCATATAAGAAAAAAGGAAGGCCATATAGTAAAGAAGATATTTCTTCAACCATAAAAGTGGTGAAAGATGGAGCTTCACTCTGGCAGGTAGCATTGAAATATAAAATAGATAAAAATGTTCCTGCACAGAAGGGTACATGGTGCTCACTCAGGTGTGCAAGGTAGGAAAACAGACTTGACAGCAGATCAAGAAACAACTTTATCTCATCACTTGAATACACTTGCTAAATGGGGATTTCCAATGACAAGAGCTGAAGTGTTGCTGGTTGTTCAACACTTTGTGGAACAAAATGGTTTGACCAGTCGTTTTAAAGATGGAAAACCTGAAGAAGTTTTTTTAGTTGACACCAATGTTCATTTCATCTCATAAATATCCTTAAAAAATCTGTGAAAGAAAACTCCCAGTTATACATAAGTATCATTTTTCTATCGTCATTGTTGCTACTTAGGAATATATCATGTGTATCATATTTTGAACCAGTCATATCATATTTAAGATTTTCAGTCCAAAAAAATGATACAGTGTTTTATTTATTTTTGGTTTAGATTTGCAGCTCTAAAGAATTAAACACAGTGCCATTTTAAAGCAGCTAACATTGTCTTTCATATACATTTTTTCCTTTCAGGTACTCCTTTTTTTAAAAAAATGAAAACACATTTTGTGATTTTGTATCATATTTAGGACACCTTACCCTATAGAAATAAAATGAAGTGAAGAAGGTGCATACATTATCAATTAACAGTTAACAAATTACTTATGGCAGAAATGGAAATTTAAAAAAAAGGCATCTGAAGAAGGCTGTTGTGATGAAGTTGAGTGACCTAGAGAAGAAAGATGAGCATGAGTAATTAAAATATGTCAGAAATGTTCCCACTTCAGCTTATTAGCAATGGACCATCTGACAAATGCTTAAAGGAGGAATCAGGAAAGCAGGACAGAAATGTAAATAAACTGCAAAAGGGAAAAATGGTGAAAAAAGCTATGGATTGCCCAGAAAAAGGTTTCCAAGATGAATGAGAGAAGAGAACTCAAAAATAAGGACAGTGAAAAACGCAAGAAAGACATAGAAGACTGGGTAACAAACTGCTTAGCGAATTGATTTCCAAGATGAATGAGAGAAGAGAACTCAAAAATAAGGACAGTGAAAAATGCTAGAAAAACATATAGAAGACTGGGTAACAAACTGCTTAGAGAATTGAAGCAAATTAGGTAAAACGGCTAAAAGAAGGTTGTTATGCAATTGAGGAACTGGATACAAAGGGAAGGTGTGATATAGTGCAAAACAAAGGCCTTGAGGAGCTACTGTGGAAATTTTCTGCAAAGATGGAAATATTGTGCACAAAGATCGTGAGAGAGTCGCTCAGAGATGGGAGGACTATTTAAAAGAGCTATATGTGATATGAACAGACCACCAATCACTATAGAGGAAGTAAAGAGTTCAGTTGCTGCAATGAAAAATTAGAAAGCAATAAGTACAGCTAAGATACTAGGAAAAATAACTAAACATTTGAATGAAGAAAGAATAAGGAAAATATTGAGGTTGTGTAACAGAAAGTATAGAACAGTAGTCAATGGCCAGATAACTTTTTGACGGTGGTAATAATTCCAATACCAAAGGAACAGGGGATCAAGAAATTGGGAGAGCCCAAAACAATTAGCCTCATTTCATATGTAATCAGAGTTATGTTACCGATCACAACTAAAGAGTGGAAATGGGGGAGAATTTGGTTGTGGAGCAGTTTTTTTGAAGGAATACACAAAAAGTAAAGAGTATTCTTACAAATTTTGGGAGAGTGCCTTATTGTGAAGGGAAGAGATTTGTAATGTGTTTTATAGGCCTAGAAAGTAATTTGATGGTGTGTTATAAGCCTACATTTATAATGAGTATGTCGGAAAAGCAGGCAGATGATAAGCTCAGTATCCTTAAATCAAAAAGTGTTGGTGAAAGGAGAAATTATCAACTGAACTGAATCACAGAAATGAGTTAGAGAATACTGTTGTCTGTCACTATTTTTTCTGTACTGAAACATTATGATTGATTTCTCACCACTAGATGACAAGAGGGTAAAAAAAGGAGGAAGAAAAATATAATAATTGAGGTTTTCAGACAGCCAACTGGTATCTGTTGTGAACTGCTCAGTGAAGTGCCAGTTGATATCACATAGTGGCTCCGGGCACTGCCCCCTCTTGTCATCTGATGCCTTGGTCTGTAATAATTGTAATGGTTGTAATGAGTGAATGTTGTTACCAACATTATATACAAAATAAATTTGTAATCTCTACCACTGATTTTTATTTCGGTAGTAAGTATGATTACTGATTTCCTTCGTGTCAAAAATTTTTAATTAACAGTGGTTGTTGACCAACCGTATTTGCCAACCATCAGTCATTGGCTTTCAGAATACTTTCAGTATTTAAGAATCAAGTGTGCATGTTGCATTCTACAGTGCAACAAACCATCACACACAAGATTTGTGAGCTGTGCTGCTCAGAAATGTAGGATACCATGGTAGTGTCCTACACTTATGCTGCAGACACTGTAGGACAGATTGCATTAAGACTTATTTATCCTGTGCTGTTTACTCTGTATGCCACTCATTTCACAGAGAGCACTCCTCTTTCTCGTTTGCTTTCATTTTCCCATATTGTGTGACATTCTTCAAGGGGTAACAATGACATTTCCTGTCACACAAAACATGATGATGCTGGCCATATGTGGATGCCAAGTTGTTGCAGCCTTATTACTTACAGCATATACAGTGTTTTACATGCACTACAAGTTCAGATTAATTCAGGACATTCCTTCTGGGTGTTGGGATTTCCACAAATATTAACATATTTATTTTTCTAAAGCTAAGACTATTGTGTTGACAGTACAATTTCTTTTTTTGATGTGCCATTATTCTTACAGGTTGTAGGGAAAGGTTCATTTGGCGTTGTTTGGAAAGGAAAATGGCGGAACATTGATGTAGCTGTAAAACACATAGATTCTGAAGCAGAAAAGAAGGCATTTGCAGTTGAAGTGAGACAGCTGTCAAGGATAAATCATCCCAATATTGTAAAACTTTATGGTGCCTGCACTCAAAATCCAAATCCAGTATGTCTTGTGATGGAATATGCAGAGGGAGGTTCACTGTACAATGGTGAGTGTGCCTTGCACTGTTTCCATTCTTCATATTTGAAATGATGCTGTTCTGGAAAAAAAATTTAAAAACTGTAAGGAAATGTGTAAATGTTTAGCATTTTGCCATAGTTTCCGCTAAGAAGGTGTACTATAATTATAAAAGTGGCTTCTTCTGTGCCATAGTGAGAGGCAGTTATGATCCATTGAATGTGCAAATAGCTAACCAACCCACTGAGCCTTGTACACTTATTTTAAACATATGCTTTTGGATTATTTTTCAGAATGCTTCTTGACTCTTAATACTAACTACAGTCCCTCTGAATAATTTGAGAAATTCTGTTCCCTCAAATGAAACAGTGCATTGGATGTCATTGCCTTTATTTGCCTCATTGTAGGCATTTCTGTGTGCAACACAAATGTTTCTAAATTGTAATTCTGTGTGCGTCTTGTTGATTTAATTTCTACATTACTTGTAGTTACCCCTCACATCCATTGCATTGAGGTATTCCTTTTTTGAATAACCTGAAATACTTCATAGGTTATGCATTGCATTTTCATCTCTTTGTTATTACAGTACTGATCCTTCCCTTTGCTCCCGTTGGTGGTTAGGCTTGCGTGCCTCAGCGATACAGATAGCCGTACCGTAGGTGCAACCACAACGGAGGGGTATCTGTTGAGAGGCCAGACAAACGTGTGGTTCCTGAAGAGGGGCAGCAGCCTTTTCAGTAGTTGCAAGGGCAACAGTCTGGATGATTGACTGATCTGGCCTTGTAACACTAACCAAAACGGCCTTGATGTGCTGGTACTGCGAACGGCTGAAAGCAAGGGGAAACTACGGCCGTAATTTTTCCCGAGGGCATGCAGCTTTACTGTATGGTTAAATGATGATGGCGTCCTCTTGGGTAAAATATTCCGGAAGTAAAATAGTCCCCCATTTGGATCTCTAGGCGGGGACTACTCAAGAGGATGTCGTTATCAGCAGAAAGAAAACTGACATTCTACGGATCGGAGCATGGAATGGCAGATCACTTAATTGGGCAGGTAGGTTAGAAAATTTAAAAAGGGAAATGGATAGGTTAAAGTTAGATATAGTGGGAATTGGTGAAGTTCGGTGGAAGGAGGAACAAGACTTCTGGTCAGGTGACTACAGAGTTATAAACACAAAATCAAGTAGGGGTAATGCAGGAGTAGGTTTAATAATGAATAGGAAAATAGGAATGCGAGTAAGCTACTACAAACAGCATAGTGAACGCATTATTGTGACCAAGATAGATACGAAGCCCAAGCCTACTACAGTAGTACAAGTTTATATGCCAACTAGCTCTGCAGATGACGAAGAAATTGAAGAAATGCATGATGAAATAAAAGAAATTATTCATATTGTGAAGGGAGATGAAGATTTAATAGTCATGGGTGACTGGAATTCGGCAGTAGGAAAAGGGAGAGAAGGAAACGTAGTAGGTGACTATGGATTAGGGGTAAGAAATGAAAGAGGAAGCTGCCTGGTAGAATTTTGCACAGAACACAACTTAATCATAGCTAACACTTGGTTCAAGAATCATGAAAGAATGTTGTATACATGGAAGAAGCCTGGAGATACTGACAGGTTTCAGATAGATTATATAATGGTAAGACAGAGATTTAGAAACCAGGTTTTAAATGGTAAGACATTTCCAGGGGCAGATGTGGATTCTGACCACAATCTATTGGTTATGACCTGTAGATTAAAACTGAAGAAACTGCAAAAAGGTGGGAATTTAAGGAGATGGGACCTGGATAAACTGAAAGAACCAGAGGTTGTACAGAGTTTCAGGGAGAGCATAAGGGAACAATTGACAGGAATGGGGGAAAGAAATACAGTAGAAGAAGAATGGGTAGCTTTGAGGGATGAAGTAGTGAAGGCAGCAGAGGATCAAGTAGGTAGAAAGACGAGGGCTAGTAGAAATCCTTGGGTGACAGAAGAAATGCTGAATTTAATTGATGAAAGGAGAAAATATAAAAATGCAGTAAATGAAGCAGGCAGAAAGGAATACAAACATCTCAAAAATGAGATCAACAGGAAGTGCAAAATGGCTAAGCAGGCATGGCTAGAGGACAAATGTAAGGATGTAGAGGCTTGTCTCACTAGGGGTGAGATAGATACAACCTACAGGAAAATAAGAGACCTTCAGAGAAAAGAGAACCACTTGTATGAACATCAAGAGCTCAGATGGAAACCCAGTTCTAAGCAAAGAAGGGAAAGCAGAAAGGTGGAAGGAGTATATAGAGGGTCTATACAAGGGTGATGGACTTGAGGACAATATTATGGAAATGGAAGAGGATGTAGATGAAGATGAAATGGGAGATGTAATACTGCGTGAAGAATTTGACAGAGCACTGAAAGACCTGAGTCGAAACAAGGCCCCGGAAGTAGATAACATTCCATTAGAACTACTGACAGCCTTGGGAGAGCCAGTCCTGATGAAACTCTACCATCTGGTGAGCAAGATGTATGAAACAGGCGAAATACCCTCAGACTTCAAGAAGAATATAATAATTCCAATCCCAAAGAAAGCAGTTGTTGACAAATGTGAAAATTACCGAACTATCAGTTTAATAAGTCACGGCTGCAAAATACTAACGTGAATTCTTTAAAGACGAATAGAAAAACTAGTAGAAGCCGACCTCGGGGAAGATCAGTTTGGATTCCGTAGAAATGTTGGAACACGTGAGGCAATACTGACCCTACGACTTATCTTAGAAGCTAGATTAAGGAAAGGCAAACCTACGTTTCTAGCATTTGTAGACTTAGAGAAAGCTTTTGACAATGTTGACTGGAATATGTTCTTTCAAATTCTGAAGGTGGCAGGAGTAAAATACAGGAAGCGAAAGGCTATTTACAATTTGTACAGAAAGCAGATCGCAGTTATAAGAGTCGAGGGACATGAAAAGGAAGCAGTGGTTGGGAAGGGAGTGAGACAGGTTTGTAGTCTCTCCCCGATGTTATTCAATCTGTATATTGAGCAAGCAGTAAAGGAAACAAAAGAAAAATTCGGAGTAGGTATTAAAATCCATGGAGAAGAAATAAAAACTTTGAGGTTCGCCGATGACATTGTAATTGTCAGAGACAGCAAAGGACTTGGAAGAGCAGTTGAACGGAATGGACAGTGTCTTGAAAGGAGGATATAAGATGAACATCAACAAAAGCAAAATGAGGGTAATGGAATGTAGTCGAATTAAGTCGGGTGATGCTGAGGAGATTAGATTAGGAAATGAGACACTTAAAGTAGTAAAGGAATTTTGCTATTTGGGGAGCAAAATAACTGATGATGGTCAAAGTAGAGAGGATATAAAATGTAGACTGGCAATGGCAAGGAAAGCGTTTCTGAAGAAGAGAAATTTGTTAACATCGAGTATAGATTTAAGTGTCGGGAAGTCATTTCTGAAAGTATTTGTATGGAGTGTAGCCATGTATGGAAGTGAAACATGGACGATAAATAGTTTGGACAAGAAGAGAATAGAAGCTTTTGAAATGTGATGCTACAGAAGAATGCTGAAGATTAGATGGGTAGATCACATAACTAATGAGGAAGTATTGAATAGGATTGGGGAGAAGAGAAGTTTGTGGCACAACTTAACTAGAAGAAGGGATCAGTTGGTAGGACATGTTCTGAGGCATCAAGGGATCACCAGTTTAGTATTGGAGGGCAGCGTGGAGGGTAAAAATCGTAGAGGGAGACCAAGAGATGAATACACTAAACAGATTCAGAAGGATGTAGGTTGCAGTAGGTACTGGGAGATGAAGAAGCTTGCACAGGGTAGAGTAGCATGGAGAGCTGCATCAAACCAGTCTCAGGACTGAAGACCGCAACAACAACAAACTTCCCTTTGGTATTATTATTATTATTATTATTACTATTGTTATTATTATTATTACCACATCCTTTCGTCTTTCCCTCTCCTTCCCTCTTTCCTGACGATGCAACCGTTGGTTGCGAAAGCTAGAATTTTGTGTGTATGTTTGTGTTTGTTTGTGTGTCTATCGACGTGCCAGCGCTTTCGTTTGGTAAGTCACATCATGTTTGTTTTTATTATTATTATTATTATTATTATTATTATTATTATTACTACTACTACTGTTATTATTATGGTTCATTCCCCTTCTGTTGAAACACCATGCCTTAAGGCTTTTGCTTGATGGCAGTTTCTCAATTTATGCTACACTTAATTGACTAGAGCCTGTGTCCTGTTTTCATTCAACTAAATATGTCTACTGGCTTTTAGTGTCAGTCTCTGTGTCATATTTCTTCCAGGTTTTTTTAGTTTCCTCCATGTTATGACATTTTTATTATTTCACACGATAAATTTTTGAATTTTGGCCTCATTCACTCTCCTGGTAACTTCCTCTTTTGAAGTGTCCACCCAGACATCCAACTGGCTTATCTTTGGAAGGTTTTATGTAAATTAGATGGCCATTATTGGTTTCTGTAATACACTACACATACTGAGGATACATTTTTATGCCTTTAATGATGCCAGTTCACACTTGAAGACCAAACGAATGGTCTAACCACATATACACTTCATCTTTATCTTTTTAAAAGATTGAGTACGATTCTCTTAATCCAAAATGTTTGTTTTCCAAAGCATGTCATTTTTGTCCCAACCTTAGCATCATCTGTTACTGGAAGATTGTTTGTCATTGATAATCACATCACAGTGATACTGCCTCAAGTGCTGTACAAAAGGGCTGTATGGTGTGTGTTGTTTGGCTGGACAGTACGTACCTTCAGAAACTGAAGTTCCAGACATTACCAATAAAAACACTTAAAAATAGAAAAGGCTATTTCTAACTCTCACAACTTGTATGTTCCTACCACAGGTAGGCATGGGGGATTGTTTGAGAAATTTTGGAAAGGAGAGGCAGGTCCTCAGTCTTCAGATTGGAGGTCCCCACCTGTTGTGAGGATGAGGGTGGACAAAGATATTTCTACATCCTTGTTGTTATGCAGTTTTCTTAATTGAATTTTCTGTTTGATGCAGTTATTATTTAATTTATGTATCCAAAAAGTGTGCACATATTTTATAATCACACGACAGTAGTAAGAGGATGATTTCTGTTTGACATGTGTCGATTAGGTGAGTTAAACTTATTTCACAAGTGTCAGGGATAAAAAAAATTTAGCTAACTGTTTTTCTCTAAAATTATCTTAAAAATTCTTAAACAACTAACATCATTTACCAACTTCTTAGATGATCTGCATATTAACCTACTTCACCTGCTCAGTATGCAGATATATGTATCTGCAACCATAACTTATTCATTACAAAATGAATATTGTGAGTGAAGAAATTGTGAAGAAAACAGTAGTCTCATTGTTTTCAAGATTTGTTTCAAGACAAATCATAAATTACCTGCATAGTCAATTGTAAACGTTCCCTTCTGACAAAGGAAGTGTAGAAAACTTAAGAAAGTAAGTTTAAAACTCTTTATTCAAAAGGTTTTGAAAGAATTGGTACCAACCTTGATAGTGGGAGTCGTAAATGTTTATCATTGTTTAATATTAGATTTAAAAAACAGCTAGAATCCATGGGTTAAAGCTAAGCAACTGGACCCAGTTTTTCATTGAATATGTCATTGCATTGGCCTCTTTATTTATCATGGATAGTGTTTTGTCCTGACACAGGGTGGAGGGAAGATGGGGTTGAAGGTCAGTCTGCAATTTTCAAGCAGCGAGGAGCAAATGCAGAAAGACAAAGTCCCAGTGGAGGCAGGTTGATGACTGGGATCAATGCCAAATACTGTCACAGGATATCTATGAGAGATTTGGATTCTGGGACGTGACAGGATGCTTGAAGCATGAGACTCGTGGAATTCAGGAGTCAAACACTATTTATTCGTGATCAGACTAACACACTGAAGGTTAATTCTAAACATTAGAAAAAGCAAAGGCAGCAGTTGGTTGCACAACAAAAGTCAGTGTCTGGAGTCACGGGGGCAAAAGCTAACAGAAATAGCGAAGACTAGCGACATGTTAAGTACAAACTTGAGAGCGGCACTCCGAGTGAGAAAAGCAGACCTGTTGTAGCTTACTGAGGCTGGCCGCAAGTGACACAGAGTTGGTGCCGCAGCAGTCTGACTGAGAACCCCTTTGAATACAAACACCTGGGTTTTTAAAGAATTGAGGCGGCGCACCATTTCTCCCTTTCTGTCGTCAGCCTACCAAGTCGCTGGAACTTAACAAGCTTCGAGAAATCTGGTGAGTCATTCTGCATCTCCAGGGCGCCTCTGGCCAACCACAGTTAGGTTCCTCCCCTACTCCTACTCAATAGGTGGTGATGCTTCTGTATTTTACATTACAAACTCCAAGTTTGGTATCAACAGTGCTCAGTTGAAAGCTAAACATCACTGCCACTCCTATTATGGCAAGCAACAACAGTGTTATATGTCTCTGGTCCCGCCCTCTGTCCTCCTGTGGGTGGGGTTGCCGTAGTAGCACTCTAACTTGTGTAAAGCCACTGACATTGTAGTTTTCAGGAGCAAGTATCAAGCTTGCTACCTCTGCTAAGATGTGCCTTTTCGTGACCATCTTCTACAGTGATGCCTCACGACAGTATCTAGGTGGTGGATGGAGTTACCAGTTAATTCTCAGAAGTGAAACTTCTCCCCTGGGCAGCTGCCCATAGCGTCTGCAAATTGCACGACTCTAATGTTACTAGTTATCTCCAGTAACCTAAACACTACCACTTTTGCCTGCTCTCTGTATTGTGTCTCTGGTTTCCTACCGTGGAGTGCCCTTGATGGCTCCAAAAAGCCTTAAGTGTAACAATGTACAAGTCGTCATATTCTCAACATATTACAATAGCACAAGAAACAATGTATCCCTTGTGTAATTAGGAAGAGATCTCAAAGCACTGCTATTGTTGAGGATGCTAGTGGTCTTGGCCTGCTGCTAGGTTGACATATATTCCTGCAACACGTTTTGCAATCAACTTAAGTCTAATCACCTTGTATGTTGGAATCAGATTTCATTTTAAAAGCAACAGTTGTGTGATACACAACTCATTCTATGCAATCTGCAATGCTGCAGACAAAACTGATCAGTTGGATGCCATGTTTCTTGAATTTCAGTAGTTTTTTAAAATCTGTTCTATTAATTAATTGATGGGAAACACACTTGCAAAACTTCTGATCAGATATCAGGAAGCATTGAGGGTTTTTTTTCCTATGGTACTCAATCTGTTAAGACCGAATGGGCCCACGGGAAATATTACAAAGTTTCCATTACTCAAAATATACTGAAATGAGTTGGAGACCTGCTGATAATGTCAGTGGTACTGTTGGTATACAGAAATAATCTGTCATGAAGAACAGTGCACCTGGTGCAGCAACCAGCAGCTCTCTTTGATCGTAAGTGAAAAATATACTTGCAGGAACAGAAACATTGCTCTTCTTTGTTTCAGGAGTTTCTGGAGGATGTACAGTAATATATTTCTTGACATGTCTTGAAACATTTGCACTTTCTGATTACTAGTTATGTGGTCATCTCACCTCATTATTCTGTATGAGTGCCACCGGGTATTGGAATTTTGCAACTGATCCTGGGACTTATTGGCAGAGGCGTATTTAAACTATCTCTTTTCACTTATATTCCTAGTTGTATTACTTTCCTTGCATTACAATCAGTTGGCAGTCTCCGCAATAAGTTTTGATTATATCTAGGTCCTCAAAGTCAGGAGCATTGTATAATGTGTGGTGTATCTGTACACAGTGGCATCATGTATAAACAGCACCTGTAAGCTACAGCCTAGTCTTTTGTATGAGTCATGAAAGCCCTATAACACCTCTCTTTGTCTGCACACTGCTGCTTTTGCTTCAGACAATACCTCCCACTTAAGAAAATATGCTGTGTTCTTCTTGCCAAGGTCTCCAGTCAAATCGCATATCATGCCTGACATTCCTTAAGCTTAAATTTACCTACTAAATGACTGTGCAGGACACATTGGAAGCTTTGCAGAAATCTAGAAATACATAATCAGTTTTCACATTCTCTAGCCTTTTGACTACCATGAACAAGTCAGAGTACTGAATTCCACATAATTGGTAGATGTGCAATCCATATTGGTCCTTACAGTTGTTTAGTCTCCACAAATGTTGTTATATGCTAGCAAATCGCACATTTCTTATTCCTATAATTATTCCTATGCAGATATGTCCACATGGTGTCTCTTTCTCCTGGCACTAATGCAGACTCATGGGAACAAAAATTGGTGGGAACAATGTACAATACAAATGACGCTCTTATGTTTACACTTTGCCTTATTGTTCGAGCAGTCTGTTAAGCAGCCATTTCGTCCCTCAAAAATTTGTGTAGTGTTTATTGTGCTGAAAGGTATTAGAAAAAGAAAACTTGAAAACAACTATGGGTAAAACAGTATCTAAAAACAGTGGTACTGTGTGTGAGAAATATAAATTTTGTTTGCAAATTTCAGAAGGAGTTCAAAACAAGATTTTGGTTTTGTGCTTGTGAAATCAAGAACTCGTATCTCTACGCCAGATAGGTTTTCATAATGCAATTTCTGCAGCCATAAAGCTGACAGTAACATTTTGTTACACATTTTTGTGTTTCTTTTCTAACACATGGCTGTTAACCAAATGGCTCCCGGTATAAGGAGACCAACCTTACCAAGTGCCAATGGCCAGTAAGGGGCGGATGAGCGGGTAGGGAAGGGACACCCCCTTGTCCCAGGGATGAGAAATTGTCCCCAAAGGCAGAGGAACCATTAACATGGTCAACGGCAGGAGGATGCAGAAGGCAATGGGAAAGCACTGCATTAACAATCCCATACAGGATTCCCAAATACAAATGTGTCTACGTCCAATTCAAAATTTTCCGGAGTTTCAATTCCCCCATTTGGATCTCCATAGGGCGGGGGGGGATGTCTTGGGTTAGGCTGTAAGGAATAAAAGAACAGATGAGAATTGGAACATGGAATGTCAGAACACTATTAAAAGCTGGGAAACTAGAAGCGCTTAAGATGCTGATGTAAAAGTCACAGCTGGACATTTTAGGAATCTGAGAGACTAGATGGGGCGGCAAAGGTGATTTTATGTCGGGGGATTTCAGGATCATTCAAGGTGGCAGTGCTCGAACAGGAAGAAATGGCATCGCTATAATTTTGAGAGGAAAATGGAAGAACAACATGTTGAACACACACCACTGCAGTGATAGGATAATGATGATTGAAATTAAAGCACAACCCACGGATTTGTGTGTAATTGCAGTTTACTTACCAACAACAAATGGCAAGGATGAGGAAGTAGAAGTAGTATTTGAGCAAATTGATGATTTAATGAAACTGGTTAAAGAAAAGTACAATCTTATCATTATTGGTGATTTCAATGCATCGATTGGTGAAGATAACAAAGGATTATGGAATGGCAAGTTCGGGCTAGGAAAAATGAATGCTAGAGGAGAAAGGTTGCTAGATTTCTGTGAACAGTATGAGATGATAGTCACCAACACGTGTTTTGAAATGCCCAAGAGAAGAAGATATACATGGAAAAGTCCAGCAGATGGCAAAAGGTATCAGATAGATTATATCCTAGTCAAGAAGAAATTTATAAATCAAATAAAGTCTAGCCACTCATACCTGCATATGATATAGACAGTGACCATGTTCTAGTGATAGCAGACTATAGTAGCAGATTTAAGAAATATAAAAGAACTAACGAACACAGATGGTTTGTAGAAAAAATTAAGGAAAAACAAGTAACTGCGGACATGAAATAATTGACCGATAACCTGATAGGTAACAGATAAGGATGGGAAGGATTCAAAGAGACTGTAGAAGTAACTGCTAAAGAACTAGTGAGATTAAGGAAACTAGAACTGAGGAAACTGTGGATGACCAAGGAAATACTAGACCTCATTGAAGAACGAAACAGGCTGAGGTAAAAAAATTTTGGTAAGTACAAAAGAGTAAGAAATGCAATTACACAGAAATGTTGATTTGAAAAAGAAAGTGCAAGCATGACAAACATAAAGAAATTCTACAAGATCTAAGTGGAGATCGAATTGATAGAGCCTACTCTAAAATTAAATCAATGCAGATAAAGCCAAGAACAAAAACAAATATGGGCAAGAATAAAAACAGTGACCTACTTTTCGAATTAGAGGATGTATGCGAAAGATGGAAAGAATATATTGAGGAACTATATGAAAGAGAAGGTATTGCTAATGAGGGAGAAATTCTGGAAGAAGAGAGCAGTGTGGATATCGACATGATAGGGCCACCCATATCTAAAGAGGAATTCAACAGTGCCTTGAATGATCTAAGTAATGGCAAAGTGACAGGGACAGATAACATCCCAGCAGAAATACTGAAGGAAATTGGAGAATCAACAAGAGAGTACTTATATAAACTTATTAAAGAGTATTATGAAGATGGAAAAGAACCACCTACAGATTTGCTTAACAGCAAAACAGTAATAATCCCAAAAAAAAAGGAAATGCTCTGGACTGTGTGAACTATAGAACTATCTCCTTACTATCCCACATTTCCAAAATAATGTTAAACATAATAAAAAATCGAATAAAAAAGAAAATTGAGGCAAATCTAGGAGAAGACCAATTTGGTTTCAGATCCAGAAAAGGAACTAGAGAGGCAATACTAGCTCTGAGGATGATATTAGAAAGATGAATTGGAGTTAATAGGAATACCTACTTGACCTTTATAGATTTACAAAAAGCATTTGACATGATTAATTGGAAATTGTTATTCTGAACAATAAAGGAAATAAAGGGACCTATATAAAAGGCAGGAAGCAGAAATAGAAGTGAATGGTGTGAAGAAGAAAGCAAAAATAAGTAGGGGAGTAAGACAAGGATGCCCATTATCACCATACTTGTTCAACTTATTTATTGAAAAAACCATTGAAAAATGTAAAAGAATAGCCAAAGGAATTAAAATTAATGGGGAACGAATACACTGTATCCATTTTGCACACGATATAGTAGAACTTGCTGACTCAGTAAAGGAAATGGAGTTTATGTTGATAAAATTTGCGAAATCCTAAGAGAATTTAATCTAAAAATAAGTAAGAAGAAAACTAAAACTATGGTAGTAGGGAAGACAAAAGAAAATGGCAAAGTTAATATTAAACTAGAAGATGATATTCTAGAGCAGGTTGAGAACTTCTGTTGTTTGGGGAGCACAATCACTGACGACAATAAATGTATCACAGATATAAAGAGAAGAATAGCCTTGGCAAAGCAAGCTTTCCAAAATAAAAGGAATTTGCTAACGAACAATCATATAAGCCTAGAAAGTAGAAAAAGTTTGCCAAAACGTTTGTGTGGAGTGTCTTAACTTACGAATGTGAAGTTTCTAGTAGTTTGTTGAGGAGCTCCACCTGTCCAGTCTCTTGTTTAGATGTCAAGCTGTACAGATGTCATAACATGAATATTTGTTCTCAGTTTTTCACATGCACTATTCATAAACTTGTAGGCTGCTGCACTTCTGGTTTCCTACTTTGGGACGTATCTTATTCTTAGGGGAGAAATTGTGGGATCATCTTCTCAGTTAAATTTGTTTTGGAAGATAGAAATTAGCATGCCAGCCATCTTTGCCTTCTGCGTTTATTTGTTAGTGTGATCAGTAACTAACAGAAAAGCTGATTTTAATTTGTTAGCTCACTTTTCATAGAATAAAAATGTCAAAGCATTCTTTTTTTCCTTTTGTGACAATTCAGCAAATAAGATTTTGCTTTCGTATTGATTGAACTATTGTGTCTTGCAGTGAAATGCCACACTACAAGTAACCTTGTTTATGTGCAGTGGTTGACAGAGCAGTCAAGTTTTATATATTCCAATGCTATTGCACCCTGAAACATTGGTAGGGAATTTATTCTGAGCCTTAGCTTTGGCATAGCATAAAAAGTTAAATTGACACATCCAGTTTAAGGTAGTTTTAGTATATATGTATATATTTTATTTTTACAGTTCTTCACTGTCGACCGTTACCTAAATATACTGCAGGCCATGCTATGAGCTGGGCATTGCAGTGTGCTAATGGTGTAGCTTATCTGCACAACATGAAACCAAAAGCATTAATACACAGGTAATTAATTTATATAATCTAAACTAATGGATATTATTATTATTATTATTATTATTATTATTATTATTATTATTTAAGCAGTGGAAAGTTCAGGATGGACTAACAATGACATGGAAAGAATCAAACAGTGGAAAATCTAGGATGGACTGTAACAATATTCTGAGAAGAAAAGTTGTTACTGAGCATATAGCAGAGATGATGAGTCACAAATAGGCACAACAAAAAGATTTTCACACATAAAGCTTTTGGCCAGTGGCTTTTCTCAATGACATCCATCTGTTCAAATTTTGCCAATCCTTAGCCCTCACCAACATAGTCCTGCAAAACTATATCAACCAAGCCAAAACCTCCTTGCAGTACCTTCTCTCCATCCGCAAAATTCTCCTGCTATGCAATCCCAAATTCCTGGAACCCACAACACACATTGAAACTCTTGCCCTGCAGGAACTTGGGCAACATGCATGATGCCACCTCAAAAAGGTCTCCATCCTGCACACTTGCTACTCCCACCTTGGAATGCCACTGTCCACCACCTCTACAACTACCTCCATACTCCCAACCTCCCCCATGCTCCCTCATAACTGACAAACCCTGTCTCGCAGACCTACTACACTTACCTCACCCTCCAAAACTCCCTCCCACCACCACGCAGAATCCAGAACCTAAACAGACCCGCAACACAGTCATGAACCTTTCCTCCAGAAGCCTTAGCCCACAGAAATATCAGGCCTTTCCAAAGGCCTCACCTATTGCCCCACTCCCAAATTCATTTATGCAGGACTTGTTAAAGATCTTCTATCTTTCTTCCAGTCCCTATAGTGGAAACACTTTTTCACCACCAACCCTACCCATCGGACTCAACCAAAGACCAATACTGAACCTTGCCTAACTCAGTTTGCTCCTCCATCCAACTGTGATCCACCCCCACTGCCTCCAAACCACCCCCTGTTAACTTTCCAGAGTTTCTTAACCTCAAACCTTGCCTCATCATCATTGCCCAAATCCCTCAGCATGCAGACTAACCTTTCATCCGCAGAAAGAACTGCAGTCCACCATCTAAAAACTAATCCCAACATCATAATCCTATACGCGGACAAAGGCTCCACCACTGTTGTTCTGAACCGCAAGGATTACCTGGTGGAAGGACTCCGCCAGCTGTATTATATACCTCCTCCTCTCCCCCAACCAATCGCCATCCCCATCAGGCACTGCTGCTGCTTGCAGCAGTTGCCTGAGACAGTAGTCCTGTGTGTGAGCTGTGTGTGTGTGTGTGTGTGTGTGTGTGTGTGTGTGTGTGTGTGTGTGTGTGTGTGTGTTGACAAAGGCCACTGGCCAAAAGCATTAAGTGTGAAAATATTTTTGTTGTGCCTATCTGCGACTCAGCATGTCCACTACATGGTGAGTAGCAACTTTCCTTCTCAGAATATTGTTATAATGACATGGAAAGGATAGAGTGCTACTCACCACATAGAGAAGGTATTGAAACACAGACAAGCACTGTGAAAAATAATGCTACAAATATTTAAGCTTTTGCCAGGGTGTATACGCTCTGGGAAATCCGGGAAAAACCCAAGAATTTTTTCATCCAGCAGAAAACTGGGAAAAACATGGGAATATTTTAGAATTCTGAGAATTTTTCAGTGTTTTAGTTTTTGGTTAAATTTTTGGAATTTTGACTGCTAAGAACTGATAGTCTAACAAAGAATATTACTGCAGAATTATACTGCAGCAATACAACATAAATGAGAGGGAAAAAAAGTAAAACTTAAGTTGCAAAGGAAATGTTCCATTTACAACAAAACACACTGCACATGCAAGCGTCTGCCAACAGCAAAATGCGTTAATGGAATTAGGACGAAAGACTATGTAATACTTCATAACAACAAACTGCTTGTGATGAGTGTGACATCACAACCGTTTACAATAGCTTCGTTAGAGCAGTTACCAGCAGACTCACGCGCCTGCACAGTTGAGTCGCGTGTGAACAGTACATTCTCCCTCCGGCTTCTGGCTACTTGAAGTGTGGCTGTATCGTCTGTAGCAAGCAGCCAGATGCTACCTGAAAAATTTTTCTGGCACACAGTGTGTACATTCAGTGATTTTGTTGTTTCCTCTTTGTTTACAGCTCTCACATCAAATGAAAACAAAACGGATTTTTGTGGCTGAGAGCCACCAATTGATTTAAAATACATTCACATAATTATGGAAGTCAGAAATACGTTATTAGTTTTTTTTTTTTTTTTTTTTTTTTTTATCCTCCCTAGGCGAAAGTCAAGCATTAATCGCCTTTCAGAACGATGAAGTTACTTTCATTGGTTTGCTAAAGACATTTGGCTGTTATTAATCTTTTCCATTGAGGCAGTCCATTTATTTGAAATGAAGTGTTTCATTGCAGACTATTGGCTAGTTTCAACTGTTTGCTGGATTTCAAGCGCATGTTTTCATCTTCTGGCACATATTGCCTTATGCCATAAAAAACAACCACAAATGAGATAATGCAGTACTGGTACTCCAAGAAAATTTATATCCTGAAAACTACACTTATAAGCTAAATATCACGTTGGAGCCTTCTTCATTGTGAATCTGGACATACAACTGTGCATTTTAAGCGGTATTATGTATGTTAGTATGGTCATGAAATTTTGATGTTCTTGGAATACCATCTGAAGTCCTGTTTCTTTTATGACATAATGTAAGATCTCTTAATGCTTTAAACATACAAATATAACGGCTTCGTATGTCATCGTAGCTGCACACACACAGTAATGACTGTTTTATGGTGGTCAATGGCAACTGCTGAAACGAACCTGTTTCTAATAGCTTGCGGGAAAATATTGTGAATGGTGGTTTAAAAAACGTAAATTTCCTTTTACGCAAGATGAATTATGTTGCATATGAAAATGTGTGATGAATTTCATAAAACACAGTGTGTTTGACTCTCATTTAAAACTCAACATTTTGAGGACCGCCACTTAGAAGAATTTTTAGCCCAGAAGACCGGACATTTATGTCATTATTTAAAATTTTACTGGCACATTTGTGTGATGTATCTAAAAGTGTAACACACATAAAAAAGACCAATTTATACCTGAAAGCTTAGCTTTTCTGGTGACTTATCGATCTTTGAGATCAGTATTATATGTGAAAGCGTAGCTTTTGTTGTAGCCATGCTTGTACATTAATTTAAACCATTAACTTTTTCTACATGTGTGTTCACACTACTTAGCAATCATGTTGCTGTTGACTGACTACATCACATGTTCTATGCTCTGAATATCTGCTTTCATTGGCTGGCGAGATCACATGACATGAGCTATGATTGACTTACAAAAGGGCATTGCAATCTCGATTTCAACACTTCGGAAACTAATGTACTGTGTTTGGTGGAATTCGAATTTATACTTTTGTAATATGAAAATATGCAGCGTACTTGTTGCTGCACATCAAATATCTCTCTTTTTTTCGCTCGCGGTCATTTACTAATGTGCCGTGAAGTTCAAGCGTGTGCATAAAACCTTAACCCTTGATAAGGATTGATACGTTTTATAGTTCTGAGGGAAAGTATACTGTCGCTTATCACAGAAAAAGTGTATTTTCATCTGGGAGAAAGTGTATTTTTAACCGGGACATCCAGGAAAAATCCAGGAGTTTTTTCCTTGTCCGCGTATTCATCCTGTTTTGTACAAAGTCCAGCTTCAGAAGTAGAAAACACCATACACACTAGGCCCTGACTGCAACCGTGTCTGACATTTTCTAGCTGAAGTGGATAGTGGGGTAAGGATGAGTTGCATAGGAAATGCTAGTGCAGCCTATGGGAGTGTGCAGGGATGTGTTGGGGACAGGATAGGGCTGCTAGGTGCAGCATTGTGTAAAGCACCACAATTGCTGCAGCTTCGTTTGTAGATCGCATGCCTGTTCCTTCCCCCTCAAAGGCAGGGCCCCTGTGAGAGCAGCCACACAATCTACCAACTAAACTGCAGCCTCTGTGCCACTTTCTTCCACCAGTGTGACAACTAACGAGCTGTCTGTCAACATGTATGGCCACCATCAGACTGGCCAGCAGATGATACTGCTTGCCACTTTGTCCTGTTTGTGTCGATGCCCATAGAACTCTTCCTGTAGTGTTATGTACAATAGGCTGCTTGACAGTCTGACCAAGGCCAAAATCCAAGCATACCGCTCTGATCAGGGTGTCATTTTCATCCATCGGATGCCTCCTTAGTGCCCACATTCGCACTATTTTTCTCACCTTTGATAGAGTGGTGCTTCCATCCAAGATCAAGGTAGGCTATGAGGTTATGAACATCCGATTGTACATTCTGAACCTGATGCACTGCTAACAGTGTCATCAACCACACTCAAATGTCTTGTCAACACCCGGCCACATGTGTAACCTGTGGTAGGGATGCACAAAAGGGCGAGTGTCCATTTCCTTCTCCCCGCTGTATCAACTGCAATGGTGACCATGTCGCCTCGTCTCGAGATTGTCCTGTGTATCTTGATGAGTTGGCTGTCCAGGAGATCCGGGTGAAGGAAAAAGTTCCTTACCCTGTCACTTGCAAGTTATTGGCTAGTTGCAAACCCTACGTTCCACCATCTAGCACTTATGTTACTGTTCTTGCTGTAGTGTTGGCAGAAGAGCCACCACCGTGTTGCTAGAGGAGGCCGAAATGCACGCTATAAGCTCACGCAGACTGGCGTGAGGTCTGGAACAGTTAAAGGAGATGAGTCTACTAAATAAAGTACGAAGCTCTTGGAATACTTAACTTTAATCCATAATTGGAGAACATCGGTCTGACGGTACAGGCTTTATAACAATCTCAATATAAACTGGTAATGGCGCCTTGCTAGGTCGTAGCAAATGACGTAGCTGAAGGCTATGCTAACTATCGTCTCGGCAAATGAGAGCGTATTTGTCAGTGTAGCTTCGCTAGCAAAGTCGGCTGTACAACTGGGGCTAGTGCTAGGATGTCTCTCTAGACCTGCCGTGTGGCGGCGCTCGATCTGCAATCACTGACAGTGGCGACACGCGGGTCCGACGTATACTAACGGACCGCGGCCGATTTAAAGGCTACCACCTAGCAAGTGTGGTGTCTGGCGGTGACACCACACTTGCTACATCTTGCTCCATGAAGGACATGACCACACTGACATGTGACCTCAAATTCAGCTCTGAGATTGTGAAATCACCCAGTGTCATGGTGGCATCACCATCCCTCGTCCAGCTGTGCAACTAGCCATCCAACACTCACCTCACAGGGCTAAGTCACCAGCTCCACAACCGCCAGGCCAAAAAGGACAGAAGGGGTACTCGTGTGAAGACTTCCTATGTCCCTCCATCCAACCAACACCTGAGTCTTCCTCTGCTAACAGGAAAGGCTCAAAGAAGTCCAACAAAGGCAAATGGTCTTCTCCTTCGCTGACTCAAAGGTCCTCTTCGGCGATGTTGGCACATTATGCCTCCACCCAGCTGGCCTCAGTGTCGCCGGTACGCACCACCGACCGTTTCTCTGCGTTGGATTCCGCAGGCCGACAGCACAAGAAAGCCGACACTTCTGTGCACCTCATGGAGCAGGATCCTCCTGCCTCTGTCCCCTGTAGCAGCAAGTATTCACAAACTGGCTCTTGGCAGCTGCTGAGGTGACGCCTCTTCCCTCACGATGACTCTCCTCCAATGGAATGTTCGTGGCCTTCGATCGAACAAAGAGGATTTAAGGATGCTTTTAGAATCACAGTGTCCACTTTCACTCTGCCTTCAGGATACAAAACTGTGTCCTCATGACCGTGACCCCTCGAGGTTGGCATTCCATCTTGTGGAGGAGTTGTGGTGCTCATATGGGATGACGTTCACAGTCAACTCTTCCTCCCTGTCTACCCATCTTCAAGCTGTTGCAGTTCGCCTTTTCCTTCCTCACTTGACATTTTACCTTTGTATCGTTCATATCCCTCCACCATTCGATGTCACCAGGGCAGACTTCCTCCAGCTTACTGAGCAGCTACTGCAACCATTTCTGCTACTCGGTGACTTTAATGCACACCATCCCCTATCAGAGAGGTGCACTCGACCTTCTCAATCAACTTAACCTCTTCTGCCTTAACACAGGAGCACTCACGTTCCTTTTCAACTCGTTGCACCCCTATTCTCATTTGGACCTATGGGTCGATCCATATCAAGTGGTCCAGCACTGGTGGCTTGACCATCTCAGAAAAATTTTATATTTTGTGGGTAAATTCCCCAATGTTTAGTAGCCACAAAAATATTTTTTAAAAAAATTTATTGTTTATGATTTTGAAATGGCCTCTGTATTTGTTCCGGGCCGCATGCGTTTTTTCGTATTAGCGACTATCTACATTTTGTACAATTATTCAGTAGTGGATTGTCCTACGCCTTTCAGATAAAATGCATTTAGTTTAACGCACTTTGTACTACAAATTAACATCATTATCACTTAGCTGAATGTATTCTTTAATATATTTTTAATAGTACAAAGTTATCAGCCACAAATTAAAAAAAACTCAATTTTTGAACAGTAGTTTTCCAAAGAAACATTAATTTCTCAAGTTTAATATTTTTTCTGCTACTACACTGTATAGTATAGTTACAGAGTATCAGTGGTGAGCAGCGTACACTTTAAAAAATACATTATTTTAAAAACTGTATTTTTTTTTTTAATTTTTCCATTTTGTGGCCTGCAATATCTGTGTTGGGGGACCAGATAAAAATCTGAAAATTTCACAGTTAATAGACCTTTATGATATCAAACTTCAGTATAAATTCCAACTTTGAGATTCAATTGGAAGTTATGGAAAAAATATTACAAACACGAGTCAAAAATACGTTTTTTAACATCTGTGATATCTGGTAGGCTAATTAAATAAAGTATACTAATTGCATAATGTAACACACCACATTATACTAGGTAATGATTATTTGTCGAAACAATGCTGTGGTAATTGTTTCAGCAGGCTAACAATTGCATCTGCAAGCCTATACAAGTCTGATTGTTGTCTTCCCTCGTATACCAACAATTGTCTACTCACACTTGTTTAACTAGAAGTTCTTGAAGTGTGCAGTTGACAAATGGTGTCTCTGCGTTCTGTTGGTGTTATTATTAATGAAGCATGTCGTAAAAGTGTGTATGGAGTGTATCCTAAAGACATTACTGGAATCTAAGATATTACTGTATCCCCGTACTGCGGAATAATACTTCAACAATAAAAATTAAAGAGAGAGAAAAACAAAAATAACTTAAATTTCAAAGGAAATGCGCCATATACGACAACACACAGTGCTCATGCAAGCATCTGCCAACAGCAAAATGTGTCAAAGGCTCTAGAAAGACTATGCAATGCTTCATAACAACAAATTGCCTCCGATGAGCGTGAAGTCACAACTGTTTACATTAGATTTTGTTTTAGCAGTTATGAGTAGGCTCATGCGCATGCGCAGTTGAGTCACGTTTGAGCAGTAGTTTCTGCCGCTTCTGGCTACAGGAATGTGGCTATTGGCTGTGCAAGCAGTTGCAGCAAGCAGCTAGATGCTACCGGGGGAAAGGGGGCGCCAAGTTCATATTCTCGAGGGAAAAAAATAGTTGTTTCACAAAGCGCTTAGCATCCAGCACACGTTTGTCTAACGATTATTCATATGATTTTGAAACGCTTCCCTGTGGCTTTTTGAACATTTTTTAACACATTTTAAGTTGATGTCTGAATAAATCATAGTTGATTTTTGAAAGTGTGCGTAGTATACGTGATGTCTGTCAGGAGAACCCTCGTCGCATCTAGAAATAAACGTTCTGCAAACAAAAGGGGACAGGGCTACACGAGATGAAGGGAGTAAAGCTGAATGGATGAATGCCAATCGCTGTCTGATTATGTGGTTGATTGGGTTTGCGAATGATCAGCGTTGTTATAATTACTAGTGAAATCCATAGATTCAGACTACCATAATGGAAATAAACGACTGACAGGAATAACAGGTGAGAAATATTTCGTACTATCTTCTCAGTGTATGCAAGAAAATGAAATTTTGACAGAAAATGTTTGGCCAGATCGCCACACTAGTAAGGACCAGTTGTACAGTCCCAGGCTAGCAGCCACTTCAGTTCTATTCTGGAAGTAACGCGGAAAACGTGTTGTACGAATGTGTAATAGTGCCTAACTGGAAAACAAACGTGGGATACTAAACCTGTGATTCTGGCAGGGTTAGTGAAATTACTCGGCGAACAAATTTTGACAATGGCAGGAATAGCTGCAGAATTGGTGATGACAAGATTGTTTGTTAGAACGAGGAAGGAGAAGAAACGGGGACATCACACAAATTATGGAAGAATAAGAAGATTCCAAATTTATATAAAAATTTCTTTATACTACTTTTCGATCTCAGTTTGAGAATCTGGTGCGTATGAATGAAATGTGAAACTATTTTCTAATATAAAGCCTTTTGCTTGTAGTAGGCCTAATAGGCATTTGATATTGGCACTTCGTAAACTATATTTTGTCATATTATAAAAATGACCATTTGTGCCAAAATAGTCTCGTTTATTTGGTGTGTCTTACAAAATTGCTCCAATATTAGAAAGGCATATTTTGTTTTATCTAGCAGACAGTGACATAATAGACGTAGTCAGATCAAGAAACCACACCAGTCTTAGGTATTATTTGTGTTAACAGCTTTTTCCGTATTAGATAACGACATTTTGAATTTTCATGTAGCGAAACGTTTGACGAGCTTCGAGGTAATAGATTCTTTTGCAGAAAGGAAAGCATACCGTGTAAAGGTGTAGCAAGATTAGAGAGAGAGAAATGCTAGGAGCTAAGGATTGAAGAAATGTGTACTTTCTTGCTTGTCTCTTTTCTTTTTTTCTTTATTGGTTTTATGTATTACATATTTCAGTTTATGTCACACACAACAGCAAGTTATTAGCTAATAAAGAGTGCAAATTTTCTGAAGAGTTCCTGTTCTGCCGATTACAAATAATCCCATCTGCTATTTATTTCAAGATTTTTTTTTTTTTTTTAAAGAGGGGGGGGGGGGGGGGGAGGCAGGATGTCAAACCGGCCGACTGGGAGCAGGAGAGGCATGACAGGACATTTCAATTCGCACTGTCCTGAATATAGATTGATGGCATCCATTACAAAATATACACGTTTCAATTCCACATAGCGAAATACAGTGATATGCGTTAGAAGAATGCTTTGTGAAGAGGCGTGGCACTGCACTTTGACACCAAGTAACATGTCTTACATTTCCTTGAACATATATGTTTTATGTTTCAGACTTTTCAGAAAGATGTGCGCTACAAGATGAATGTATTTTTGAAAATTCGATTTTCTTAGAATTGACCCGTTTCACAAATATCGTAGATCCGAGGCTGTTGCGCAGAGCAGTCAGAGTTATAGTGGGTAGTCTCCACGTGATCCATGTTTACATTTAGTGATTTTGCTGTTTCCCCTTCATTTACTCTCACGTCAAATGAAAACAAAACAGACATCTGTGGCAGGGTGCTATCAAGTGAATTAAAATACATTCACATAATTACAGCAGGCTAAAATATGTCATTCGTTTTAGATTTTATTTTATTTGACTTTTCTGACTGTCAAGCATTAATCACCTTGCAGAACAATGAAGTTATTTTTGTCTGTTTGCTAAAGAAATTTGATTTTTATCAACCTTATCAAGTGAGGCAGTCAATGTATTTGAAACGAAACTTTTAATGCATTTCAAGTGCACATTTTCATCTTCTAGCACGTATGGCATTATGCCATAATAAAGAACCAAACATGATATAATACAGTACTGGTGCTCCAAGAAAATTTACATCCCGAAAACCACACTGAAAAGCTTAATATCAAGTTGAGGTCTACTTCATTGGGAATCTGGACATACGAATATGCACTTTAAGTATGCACTTTAAATGTACACATTTTAGTATGGTTCACGAAATTCTGATGCTCTTGGAGTATTCTCTGAGGTCTTGTTTCTTTTGTGGCATAATGTATGATCTTTTAATGTTTTTCACGTACATACATAAGGGCTTCCTGCGTCATGGTAGCTGCGCAAGCACGATGTTGCCTGTTTCTGCGCTCTCTGGCAACTGCTGAAACGAACCTATTTCTAATAGGTTGCGGGAAAATATCGTGAATGGTGGTTTGAAAAGCGTTACTTTCAAAGTAAATATACTTTTATGTTAGTTGAATTATGTGCGAGAATGTACCATGAATTTCTTAAATCACAGAGCGTTTGAATCTCATTTAAACATCAGCTCTTTGATGACGAGCCATTTAGAAGAATTTCGAACCCTGATCAGACGTTTATGTCATTATTAAAAATTTTGCTGGCACATTTGTGTGATATATCTTAAAGTGTAACACGCGCAAATAAGATCAACATTATATGCGAAATCTGAGCTTCTCTTGCAGCTGATTAACCTTAGAGACCAATATTATACATTAAAGCTTTGCTTTTCTTGTAGCAACACTATATATATTAGTTTAAACTATTAACGTTCCCTGTTTGTATGTTCATGCTATGTAACAGTGATGTTGCTGTTGACTGACTACATCACATGTCCTATGCTCTGAATATCCGCTGTCATCGGCTGCTGAGATCACATGACATGAGCATGACTGGCTTACGGAAATAAATTGGACTCTTGATTTCAATGATTCGGAAAGTAACATGTGGTATTTGGTGGAATTCCAGTGTATACTTTCGTAATACCAAAATAGGCAATGCACATGTTGGTGCACATAAGAGATATTTCCAAAAAGTGTCTTTTTCTCTGCGTTTCATTTTCTAAAGTGCTGGGAAATTCTACGCCCATGTATAAAGGATTAATAAGGGAAAATTTACTGTCACTTTACACGGAAAAAGTGTGTTTTCACCTTGGAGAAAGTGTATTTTTAACCGGGAAATAAGGGAATTTTTCTTCCTTGTCCGCCTATACACCCTGGTGTAATACGGTGTGGATGTTGGGACAGTTCGGTGGCAGTGCAGGTGCCCCATCGTGTGTATCGTTTCTGGGGCACCACTGCTCTTCCCATTTCCACCCACCCCTCTCCTGTTCTTTCCTCTTCCTGCTGCCCGTACGTTTTGCACGATTATCCCTTCCCCTTGACTGGCCTGTGCTGTTTGTGTTGTTCCTCCCATATTTCTGCCATCCTAGATCATGGACCGGTGACCTCACGGTTTGGTCCCTTCCCCGAAATCAACCATCTAATCATCTCTACAGTTTTCTAGCAATACAACATCTCTGTCCACAACACCATTATGGAACTTCCAACATTATCCTTTTGGCCATTTGCATATGTTGTGAGAAGGAATACACTGTAACACCCCCGTGGAGTATGCTCAAAGTTATTTCTATGTCTGAATATATCTTTTCATTGAAAATGACATGTTGTGTTCTAGTTGCTAGAAACTCTTCAGTCCAGTCACAAAGCTAGTCTGATATGCCAACATTAGATTGTGCTATAAATTTTTTTCAAATACTTTTGTAAAGTTTGGGAAGTGAACTGCTGATCGGGATGACCATTCTTGAATAACAGCCTTTAGAGCACCTACGAAACATATTTCTTCAAATGACTGATTAATTGTTATGGATTGGGGTCTTCATAGTATACTAGGAACTGTTTTAATTACTCTGGAGGTTATTTCATCCCATTCAGTTGAAGTTTTATTTTTTTAAAGATAATATTGCTTTTTCTACACATTTAACTGCAATTTTATGTTTAGTTAGAACTTCCGTGCTAACTGAAGATAGGGACATTACCTAGATAGTCACTTAAATCAACATCTGATTTTGATTCATTCATTCTAATGTTCTGTTGTTTCTGAAGGGTTTTCAATGAACTTGTCACCTGACTTAATTTTGGAGATCTGTGGATTGTCAGTTGTTTAGTTTGGATTGTATCATTTATTCTGTGCCTTTGAGTTATGATGTGTATTATTCAGAATGAACGTTTTGTGTACCATTTCTTTTGCTGTCTTTATCACCCATCTACTTATAGTTTTATTCTGTTTTACTTAGTTTACAATTCTACAGTTGTATTACTTTACAGTTCGTTGTGTAAAATTCTACTTCTAGTTCTAGACACTTTTATTCCAGCTGTTATCCATTTTAGTTTATTTATTCTTTATGGCAGACAATGGGGGGGGGGGGGGGGGATGTTTTGTTAAAAACATGCAATAAAGCTTTCAAGAAATCTGCTGGAGTTTTTAGGGCTTGTACTACAGTGTGCCAATGGCAAGTTTACTTCTGCTGTGCCAATGGCCAGTTTACTTCTGCTAATCATGATAGAACAAGATTATATATATATATATATATTTTTTTTTTTACTGAACTGTTGTGTGTTGTATATTTTCCATCTGGTGCCTTTATATTTCATAGGCCCAAACCGATACAAAATAATCAGAAATCCCTAAACCTACATCGAATTTTCTTGTATCATGAAATTTGTAATTTGTCAGAATAGCATTTATACAAGTTGTAGTTCACCTACTTTCTCTCTTGTGAATTCTGTGAAGTTTAGCTTGAAACCAAATACTTGAATCACGTTAATAAATTGTGCAGATTTACTGGATTCATTTATTATGCTTATATTAAAATCAGCAGCTATCTAATCCTTATCTTCTTCTCTATCGTCGGTGTCTGTAAGAGATTCCGGAGTTTAAATAGAAATATTTTTGTTATTTATTTACCTGGGTTCTATATGTCAAAATTATTTCAATATTTTTGCCCCTCTAATTCCAAACAGCAACTTTCAAAGAAAATATATTGTATGCTCACAATAGAGAAAATTAAAATCATCTGTCTCTAAATGTCAAAGAAATTTTAATAAGTATGCAGCAACCTCCATGAATTTTCTTAATCTTCAAAGGCTCTTACCTGCAATATAGTTCTCTAATTTATTAAGCATTTTGATGCAGGATTTCTTTAGGCTATGTTCTTTCAAGGAAAAACTGTAATATTTCTCCCTTCTGACAGATAAATTAATAGCTTAACACTCAATAGTTTTTACCTCTCTGCTATTTACATGTTTTATATGTAGGCCATAAATGTTTATGTTCATGAAAAAATATACATTCACTTATACTTTTAAGAACAGCTTTTCTTATAATATTTTTACTTGTTATTTCATCAGGCAACTTGTCACCCCCACTACTCACATTAAATTACCCTTACTATTTTTAATTTTTGCGGATGTCGATAAACATCTGGCTGAATTCTACAGACCTTAAATTGTTCAAACACAGACCACCCTGTGGTAAACAGTCTGTGGTTTTGAAATGATTTGGATCTACAAATATTGTTGCTAGTGTATTACTCTCTTATCTGATTCGACAGTTTATTTTGTGTGCATATTTATCGCTCAGTGTTCTATGGATAATGGTACTTATGGCTACTTGTAGTACCGCAAATATGTTTGTCACCATTTAGATCACACTTCTTGTTTCATTGATGATGATTTGTTCACTACAGCTTTGTGGTAAATGTGTTCCCATATGGGCAAAAACTGCTTTTTAGTCAGTGTTAGAATTAACACTTCCTCTTTGGCTTTGTTTTGCCTCCAGTATGTTTTTCAATTGCATATTTAGTTGATGAGTTTTTATTCCTCAGTGAACATTGATAGTGTATCTTGAAACTACAACATTTTAAATTGTGAAATCACTGATTATTATAAAATCATTTTAGACACTTTGTTTTGGAATGTGTGCACCATTTTTAATGCTCCGTACCACAGTCAGTAAAAACAGAACCCTTATGGGATCACTTTGTTGTCTGTCCAACTATTAAGTCACCTTTATCTCAGGAATAGGTAAGATCCTTTAGCAGTGTAAAAAGTAAAGCTTCTAAGTCAGCGCAATAAAAAAAGCCATTTGTGTCAAATATTTTGATACTTGCAAACTCACTAATCAAAACCTATAGGGTACTTCCTGTTGATCTAGAATCATGAAATGTGGCAAGAAGCAAGGTTTTATAGTACAAGTAAAGGGAAAAGTCCGAAAACAGTTATTTTGTAATTGTCTCATGAAAAAAATATTAATTTGTTATTCATTAACTGTCTGTGTGTCCATTTGTCGAGATAATTTTTCTCAGAAACGAATAGACATAAACTGTTGGAATGTATGTCACATACTCTGGTCAAAGGTCCCATGACAGTGTAAAAAAAATTAAGCTTCTGTGTGAGTGGGTTTGACTGCAGTCTCATCTGATTATGAGTGAAGATAAACCTGAAGGTGCTCCGGTCTTGTAAATACCTAATTACTCTCACCTTAAAGATATTACAAGGTGTCTACGACCCGGGACAACCGGGAGATCCGGGAAAAACCCGGGATTTTTTTCATCCGGGAGAAAACCGGGAAAAACCCGGGATATTTTTAGAATTCCGGGAATTTTTCATTGTTTTAGTTTTCAGTTACATTTTTGTAATTTTGACTAGTAAGAACCGACACACTAACAACGGATATTACTGTATCCCGCTACTGCAGAATAATACTTCAACAATAAAACATAAACGAGAGAAAAAAACGAAAATAACTTAAATTGCAAAGGAAATGCGCCATATACAACAATGACACAAGTGCTCATGCAAGCGTCTACCGACTGAAAATGTGTCAAAGACTTTAGGAAGACTATGCAGTGCTTCATAACAACAAATTCCCTCCAATGAGTGTGAAGTCGCAACTGTTCACATTCGATTTGTTTTAGCAGTTAACGCGCGGGCTCATGCGCATGTGCAGTAGAGTCACGTTTGAGTAGTAGATTCTCCCGCTTCTGTCAACAGGAATGTGGCTGTTGGCTGTGCAAGCAGTCGCAGCAAGCAGCTAGATACTTCCGGGAAAAGGGGACGCCTAATTCATATTCTTGAGGGGGGGAAAAAACTTGTTTCACAAAGCACCTAGCATCCAGCGCACATTTGCCTATCAATTAGTCATATGATTTTGAAACACTTCTCTGTTGGTATTTGAACACATTTTAAGTTGATTTCTGAATGAATCATAAGCTGACTTTTGAATGCATGCATAGTGTACATGATGTCTCTGTCAGGAGAATCCTCGTCGCATCTAGAAATAAACTTTCCACAGACAGAAGGGGACGGGGCTATACGAGCTGAGTGGAGTAAAGCCGAATGGATGAATGGCAATCGCTGTCTGATTATGTGGCTGATTGGGTGTGGGAATGATCATCGCTGTTATAATTACTAGCGAAATCCATAGATTCATACTATCAGAATGGAAATAAACGACTGACAGGAATAACAGGTGAGAAAGATTATGTATTATCTTCTCGGTGTGTCCAAGAAAATGAAGTTTTGACAGAAAATGTTAGGCCAGATCGCTACACTAGTAAGGACCAGTAGTACAGTCCCCGGCTACCAGCCGCTTAAGTTCTATTATGGAAGAAACGCGGAAAGCGTGTTGTACGAACACGTAAAAACGCCTAACCGGAGAATAATTGCGGGAGAACTAAACCAGTGATTCTGGCAGGGTTAGTGAAGTTAATCGGCGAACAAATTTTGACAGTGGCAGCAATAGCTACAGAATTGGTGATGACAGGATTGTTTGTTAGAACGAGGACGGAGAAGAAACGAGGACATCACACAAATTATGGAAGAATAAGACGATTCCAAATTTATATAAAAATTTCGTAATACTAGTTTTCTATGTCATGCTAGAGAAGCTGGTGCATATGAATGAAACGTGAAACTATTTCCTAACATAAAGCTTTTTGCTTGTAGTAGGCCTAATAGGCATTTGATATTGATACTTATTGGATTATATTCTGTCGTGTTATAAAAATGACCATTTGTGCCAAAACAGTCTCGTTTATTTGGTGTGTTATAAAATTGCTGCCGTATTAGAAAGGCCTATTTTGTTTTATCTAGCAGACAGTGACAAAATAGACGTAATCAGATCGAGAAACCACACCAGTCTTGGGTATTATTTGTATTAACAGTTTTTTCAGTATTAGATAACTACATTTCGATTTTTCATGTAGCAAAACGTTTGACAAACTTTGATGAGGTAAAAGATTCTTTCACAGAAAGGAAAACACGCCATGTAAAGCTGTAGCAAGATTAGAAAGAAAAAAATGCTAGGAGCTAAGGTTTGAAGAAATGTGTAATTTCTTGCTTATCTCTTGTCAGTACTGGTTTTATATATCCTATATTTATTTTTATGACACACAAAACAGCAAGTTATTAACTAATGAGCAATGAAGAGTTCAGATTTTCTGAAGAGTTCTTGTTCTCTCGATTACAAATAATCCCATCCGCTATTAATTGCGAGATTTTTTTTTAATAGAGGCAGGCTGCCAAACCGGCCGACTGGGAGCAGGAGAGGCACCACGGGACATTTCAGTTTCCACTCTCCTGAATATAGTTTGGACGTGCAGTAGAAAAATGCTTTATGAAGAGGCATGGAACTGCACTTGAGCATACTTAAGACCAAATAATATGTCTTACATTTCCTCGAATAAATACGTTTTATGTTTCAGACTTTTCAGAAGGATGTGCGCTAGAAGATGAACATATTTTGAAAATTCGATTTTTTTTAGTATTGACCCTGTTTGCCAATGTCGTAGATCCGGGGCTGATGCGCAGAGCAATCTGAGCTATAGTGGGTAGTCTCCACATGACCCGTGTTTGCGTTCAGTGATTTTGCTGTTTCCCCTTCGTTTACTCTCACGTCAAATGAAAACAAAACGGATATCCGTGGCCGGCAGCTATCAAGTGAATTAAAACACATTCACATAATTACTAAAGGCTGAAATATGTCATTAGTTTCAGATTTTATTTTATTTCCACCTTTCTGACAGTCAAGCATTAATCGCCTTGCGGAACAATGAAGTTATTTTTGTCTGTTTGCTAAAGAAATTTGACTTTTGCTAATCTTTTCCGCAGAGGCAGTCAATGTATCTGAAACGAAATGTTTAATTCCACAGTACTGGGTAGTTTCAACTGTTCGCTGCATTTCAAGTGCACGTTTTCATTTTCTAGCACGTATGGCATTATGCCATAATAAAGAACCAAACATGATATAATACAGTACTGGTGCTCCAAGAAAATTTACATCCTGAAAACCACACTTAAAAGCTTAATATCAGGTCGGGGTCTACGGTACTTCATTGGGAATCTGGACATACGAGTGTGCCTTTAAGTATGCACTTTAAATGTGCACATTTTAATATGGTTCATGAAATTCCGATGCTCTTGCAGTATCATCTTTCATTGATGATCTTTTACATGTACGTACATACGGGCTTGCTACGTCATGATACCTACCCAAGCGCGGTGTCGCCTGTTACCTGAGCTCTCTGGCAACTGCTGAAACGAATCTATTTGTAACAGGTCGCGGGAAAATATTACGATTGGTGGTTTGAAAAGCGTTACTTTCAAAGTAAATATCCTGTTACGTAAGTAGAACTACGTACAAGAATGGACCGTGAATTTATTAAATCACAAAGCTTTTGACTCTCATTTAAAAATCAGGTGTCTGATGACGAGCCATTTAGAAGCATTTCGAACCCTCGAACCCTGAAGATCAGACATTTATGTCATTATTAAAAATTTTATAGGCACATTTGTGTGTAACGCACGCAAAAAAGATCAACAGTATATGCGAAAGCTTAGCTTCTCTTGCAGCTTGAGACCGATATTTTATGTGAAAGCTTTGCTTTTCTTGTAACAACACTATGTATTAACTTTCCCTGTTTGGCGCGCTACTTAACACTGTTGTTGCTATTGGCTGACTACATCACGTGTCCTATGCTCTGAATATCCTGTCATCGGTTGGCGAGATCACGTGACATGAGTTACAAACGGCTTACAAAAGCGCATCGAAATCTCGGTTTCAATGGTTCGGAAAGTAACATGCGGTGTTTGGTGAATTTTCTAATGTATGTTTTCGTAATACGAAAATACGCAGCGTACATGTTGCTGCACATCAAAGATATTTCCAAAACGTGTCTTTTTCTCTGAGTTTCGTTTTCTAAAGCACCGGGAAATTGTACGCCCGTGTACAAAACCATAACCATTCAAAGGAGTGATAGGGGAAAATATACTGTCATCCGGGAGAAAGTGTGTTTTTAACCGGGAAATCCGGGAAAAATCCGGGAATTTTTTTTCCTTGTCAACGTAGACACCCTGTATTAGTGGGGGGGGGGGGGGGGGGGGGGCGGGATATCTATTAGTAAAATAGCTACTTTTAGTTTCAGTGGGAATTTAATCCTGTGGTTAAATTTCAAAATTCCTTGTGGTTTGCCAAGCATCAGTATCTATTACTCAGTTTCTATCATGATTAAATTACTTTTATTATTATAATTTAATAACTTAAATGACTGAGCACATAGGATCACAAAAAATTACGCTCACTGATCTTTGAACTTTGATTCCTCTAACTCAAAGACTACTCAGCAGCGGATTTTAAGAAAGTTTAAATAATTGTGGTGCTAATTAGTGTAGCATGTTAACATGACTCCAGAATTAATAAAGTAAATGCAAAAATTACAACACCAAATCTGAAATTAAACTAAAAGTTTAACTGTAAAACTTCAAAATTAAAATGTTCTTAAAAGTTCTGGAATTCCGAGGACCAATATCATGCCAGTATTATCATGTCACTATCGATATCAATAACAGGCAAAAATAATTGAGATTCTCGACTCCCGGGATAGATGCACTATCTACATACATAATTAAGTTAGAATGGAAACATCAGAGCGTGAGTTATACTCACACTCGGCCAATATTTATATACTTCGTGTTGATCCGTATATACGCATCTGGTGTTATTGTACATATTTTATTAATTGCTGTTTCACCAGGAAGACACTGGGTCTGCAAGATCCTTCATTATCTGACAGCATTGACCTCATAGCTATTCTTCCATAGAAATGAAAACATGGTAGCCAGAGCATGCCAAGTCAGGACTGTAGTGATGATGCAGAAGACTTTCCCCATCAAAATTCTTAATAGCAGTATTAGGACGCATATGAGGCTGCAATTTGTTCTTTTTGTCTACAATGCTCGATGGAGCTTCAGAGATGTTTAGATGTATTGGACAGCATTTATGATGTGGCCAGGTTCCAGAAAATCAACCAGAATGCAGCCATCTGCATCACAGAAGACTGTTCATATTTTCCCAGTAGATCAATCTCTTCCTGCTTTTTTCTTATGGCTAATCCAAATCGTGCCATTCGTTATTTTGATGTTTTGTTTACTACTCATTTTATAGAGGCATATTGAGTCGCAGACAATCACAGTGAAAAGATATTTTGATTGTGCCTGACTGCAACTCAGCACCTCTACTATGGGGTTGGATAGCAGTCTTTCCTCCTCATAATATTGGTATTCCATATTGGACATTCCAGTTTTGGGCTATGAGTCTGTGAACTTTGTAGCTTACAGTCATTAAATACTTCTTGATAACTCAGTTTACTAATCATTCCCTGCACAGCAGTATTTCTGTTGCAAATTTAGTTGAGATTTCATTGACAGGTGACGTGTCTTTTGTCCATGAGCTCTTCAAGTCATGTGTTGAGTATCATGGAAACTGTTTGAGGGATACTGCTGCAGAGCTCATCTTGCGTGCTTGTGTTGCCATCTTTAATGTACTTCATACACGTCATAACACTGCTGTCACCTGTGCGCAAAGACCATGTGCAGGCCGAAGTCTTAAGGTTCATTTTTTTCTCTTTGATAAGGATTTCAATGACAGCACACTGCCAAAGCAAAACAAAAGCCTGTGGTCACAAGATATAAGTTAACGACCATGCAGTGTGTCAACACATAGTACAAAGTATGTAGACTACATCTGCATGTGTGATGGTATGATGTCATTTTAATTATGTCTTGGAACTGCAGTTCCAGCAAGGGGTTGCTTGTGACCTTCATTTTGAGCCTTTTACTTTTCCAGAACTATTTTGTAACTACAGGATGAGTTATTCCATAACACGATATAAAAACTATTGTCATACTCATCTTCTCTTTTACTACTGATCAAGTGTTTTTCCCCACTTTTTTATTAGACTAAAAGACAGGAAGTAGGCATAATGTGAGCACTGTTGTATGTGAATGTATGAAATATTTGAAACTATTCTGCTTGTACAGTAGTGGTTACCCCTTTTTAAATAAATGATACTGTAATTTTGTTTATTTTGCTTATTTTTATTCAAGTATGTTTGTCGAGAGACAATAATTTTTAATCAGACTGTATTCACTGGTCTGTTAGAAGATAGCAATAGGATGTGTACATGACAGCATCAGAATCAGTATTGTGTTTGTGTTTTCAGAGGTTATTTGGTAGTCTATGCCTCTATAAGCAACACACTTGTCAAAGTAATAGTGATGAAGTTTTCTTATGATTTACTCTTAATATTTTCTTGTATTTGTAACATTATTCATGCTCAGTTATTTACTCAGCAACTGCTTTAGTACTAATCTTTATTTTAACAGTGAAATTGATAGACTCGTGTTTTCTTATTACAGGGATCTTAAACCACCAAACCTTCTTCTCATAATGGGTGGAAAAGTACTCAAAATATGTGACTTTGGAACAGCCTGTGATAAGAAAACCTATATGACAAACAATAAAGGGAGTGCTGCTTGGATGGCTCCTGAAGTGTTTGAAGGCAAGTTCCTCTTTTTTTCACTATTAGCTGTAGTGATAATTATTTATACTTTCTTAATAGACATTCATTTTTTGTTTTACATTGTTTCCTGCTAATAATGAAATTGTGTAATTCAGAAGCTAGTCTAAAGGAGGTAATTAACCATATCATTTCTGAGTAATCTAAGGATTGAACGTAACTACTCATCAAATTGTTGAGGCTCGAACACATCAACTGGCACACCTGCCTGGTCTCTCTCTCCACCACACATCCCCTCCACCCAGGCCCCGTGACCCTAACTTCACTGATCCTGCACTCACTCTCTCCACAGTCTCCTGTTTGCTCCATTATATTTCCTCCCCTTCCACTTCATTCCTCCAAGCCGTATGTGCTAAGCACAGCTCCACGTGCCTGTGGCCATAACGAGCTCACCAGTGCCATATTTTTATCCTGTGCAACTGTTGCCTCTCCCTCCCAGTTGTGAGCCATTTGTCCCAGACCATCTCTCTCTCTCTCACTGCCTCTTCCCTCTCTTAGCTCGTGCCGCTTGACATTCACCCCATTTTAGCTGCAATATCAGTGCATAGCTTTACATATGGATGTGTTCTGTATAGGTCTGGAGAAGGATTTGTCTGAAACCCAGAAATGTACTTAGTAAACTGTTGACAACTCAATGCGTCTACCATATGGTCAGTTGTTACCTTTATTCCTTAAAATATTCATGTTCGACTAAGAACTTTCCATACCTTGTTCATATCATTTCTGATGAATTCATGAACTTAAAAATATTTAAAAAATTCAGTAAGTCTTTGGGAAATACCATTTAAATTTTGTGGACACAGATACATTGTGTGACCAAAAGTATCCTGACACCTGGCTGAAAATGACTTACAAGTTCATGGTGCCCTCCATCGGTAATGCTGGAATTCAGTATGGTGTTGGCCCACCCTTAGCCTTCATGACAGCTTCCATTCTCACAGGCATACATTCAATCACATGCTGGAATGTTTCTTGGGGAGTGGCAGCCCATTCTTCACAGAGTGCTCCACCGAGGAGAGATATCGATGTCAATTGGTGAGGCCTGGCACAAAGTTGGCATTCCAAAACATCCCAAAGTTGTTTTGTAGGATTCAGGTGAGGACTCCGTGCAGGCCAGTCCATTACAGCGATGTTATTGTCATGTAACCACTCCACCACAGGCCGTGCATTATGAACAGGTTCTTGATCTTGTTGAAAGATGCAATCTCCATCCCCGAATTGCTCTTCAACACTGGGAAGCAAGAAGGTGCTTAAAACATCATGAGCAGCCGCTCGACCATGAAATCCGAGTTTTCTCACCTCCCGCTTAACTGTCATAATACTTGCAGTGGATCCTGATGAAGTTTGGAATTCCTGTGTGATGGTGTGGATAGATGTCTGCCTATTACACATTACTACCCTCTTCAACTGTTGGCGGTCTCTGTCAGTCAACAGACGAGGTCGGCCTGTAAGGTTTTGTGCTGTATGTATCCATTCACATTTCCACTTCACTATCACATAGGAATCAGTGGGCCGAGGGATGTTTAGGAGTGTGGAAATCTCACTTACAGATCTGTGACACAAGTGACACCCAATCACCTGACGACGTTCGTAGTCTGTGAGTTCCGCGGAGCACCCCATTGTGCTGTCTCACGATGTCTGACGACTACTGAGGTTGCTGATATGCAGTACGTGGCAGTAGACAGCAGTACAATCCACCTAATATGAAAAACATGTTTTTTTGGGGGGGGGGGGGGGGGGTCTGGATACTTTTGATCTCATAGTTTACCATTAGAAATAAAGCATGAGTATGTGTCAGCAAATGTCAATAAAACTGAAATCTGTCGTGTCATTTCGCTCTTATGTTTCTACTGTAACTCATTGTTTTGCTCCAATTGCTGTGATCTTCTTCAGGAGGCTGAACACTGTCAAACAGTAGTTTTGTGTTCCCATATAAAAGGGAGGTTCATCCCATTTGTATGAGCAGGCTGGGCATTATTAAGTGGTATTCATAGTACCCTCAGTGACAGGCCATTGTTTCTGTTTAAGTACTTGCAGTCAGGTTGACAAACAAGTATTAGTAGTTGTTGCTCTTATTTATTTCAATAAGTGACATGCTTTTGTGACTTAACTGTGTCAAGAGAGGTGGAGAGGAAAGTGCGAAAGGTGTAAAAGAAGTCTGTCTGTTTTATAATATAAAAACTGCCTGAAATGTAGACATATTTAGCTGTGTCACTTCTGTTTAAAAATCATATTTAATAAAATCATATTCAACATGCATTATTATTTTGTGACTTAACAAAATATTGAATACATAATTTAAACAGCTCTTGTCTTGATTTTGGCAAATGTGATAGTACTTACAGTTAACTTACTTCCCATAGGTTCCGGTATTATTATTATTATTACTTTTACTTTGCAGACTTATTATAATTGCTTATTTGCTATCACCAGACTTGCATTGTGCACTGTACAAATTAAGACGTGCTCCCTCCCCCTCCCCCCCCTCCTCCCCCTCTCCCCCCCTCATGCATGCATTCCCCACCCCCTCATACTCCCCCTCCCAATGCATTATCTCCTTCAATAAACTTAGGAGAGTAGCCATAAAATTCTAATTATCACCACAAAGAAAAGATGGTGATGGTATTAGTCTTTCTTACGTAATCACCATAACCCAGAACCTTTGCCTTTCGTACTCAAGTGCTCTAACACCTAAGCTACCCTAGCATTACTCTGGACCCGTCCTCACAGCTTTGCTTGTGCCAGTACCTCATCTCCTACCTGCCAAACTTCGCAGAAGTTCTCCTGTGAAACTCCTGGAAGAAAGGATATTGAGGAGACATGCCTGTCTGTCAGCCACAGCCTGGGAGATGTTTCCAGAATGAATTTTTCACTCTACAGCAGAGTGTGCGCTGACATGAAACTTCAGGTAGTGGTGGAAGTAAGGGAGTGAGGACAGGTCATGAGTTGTGCTTGGGTAGCACAGTTGGTAGAGCACATGCCCATAAAGGCAAAGGTCTTGGGTTCGAGTCTCAGTCCATGCATTTGTAGAAGGTGACAGTACAACCAGGTAGATGATAACTGAAGCACAGTATTCAGTCAGTGAACGAAAATTTGTGCACATTAGATCCCCCGCCAGTTGATTTCAAAGTACAAATGAAACAGAATGGGCCTATATATGCAACACCAAATTATTACAGTGAAAGAGATTATATTTCTTAACACACCATTCCCAATCTGAATCAAAGCAATTATCCATGGAATAGAAGCATTGTTCCTCTTCAACAAAGAAAAGTAGTGAGGGTGACAGAGGAGGAGGAGGAGGAGGAGGAGGAGGAGGAGAAGAAGAAGAAGAAGAAGAAGAAGAAGTTGAAGGTGATTGCATCAACATACAATATTATGAATACAATGTTTTGGAGCTTGAATACACCGTCACGTTAAGACTGTAAATGCCACTCCTACAGTACTACTCTGGGAACCATGACAGGCCATAGCCTAACGACTTGGACTGTTGACAGCAGGCATGATTATTCTGGATGGCATTTCCCACCCTCATACAGATAGGAAAATGTAGGGATTATTGCAAAAAAGATCCTTGCTATTTATGGGAAATAAATTCTTGTATCAACTCACAACTGATGTTGGTATCTTCAGTTCTAACAATACCTCACTTTACATCTCAGAATTCACATATATTCTCCATCATACATTGCTGGATTTACACTTGTGGAAGAAAAGATGTTGTTACAGCTACCTGGGGGCTGTTCACTAGCAAAGTGTCGTGCCAGAAGAAGGAATGTTGGGGAGGGCTATTCTGCCAGACAGTGTCAGGATGATGGACAGAATCAGCTGTATATTGTGAAAACTCAGTGTGAAGACTACATACAAATCTAACTCTGGTGTTCTGATAGTGTCTCAGATCAACAAAGGACAATACAGTCTCACTCAAAATGTCAGGAGTATACTTGTGGAAGAGTCTGTGTTAGAATGACTATACAGTGAATCAGTAGCAGATCATTGAACATAAACTTTTTTACAGATTGGGACAGGTGCAACATGATGTGCTGTGAGATATCAACCATGTAATAAAATTCATCATCGTGTAAGTTCTCAGTGTGAAGAAGAGCTACCACACCCATTTGTTCAGAATAGCCATCGAAATTCATAAACATGACAGTAATTTTAACAAGAAAGAAGAAATCGTCAAGACAAATGTATCCTGAATTTCCGTGCTGCGTTGAATCACCCTTGCAAATAACAATGGAGGAGCTACAGTGATAATGACTAGGGAAACACCCCCATGGACATCAGTGTGGAGAGTATGTTTAACCTCCACAGTAGGCTCGACTCCAGTCTGCTACCAGTAATAGAGGTGATTCTTTGAGAATTCTAGTCACAATGCCAGCAAAACACTAAAAAAACATCAGCTGAGGCTCCGGAGACAAAAGCCAAAAGGCTGTATGCCACCTTTTTTCCTGGTCTTCTTTCTTACAGGAGAACTAGTTCAGCAAGCTATGCTGGAAGACTTCTGTGAAACTTGAAAAGAAGCTGTAATGCAAAATTGAAGCTCTGAAGGTTGGTTGTGAACCCTGTCTTGATGACTTAGAGTAGCCTCTAAAAGCATTGACCACAAATTGCAAGGGTCTAAGCTTGAATTCCTATCAGGCACTAGATTGTAATCTGTCATAAAATTTCAGAATAATGTGCACTCTGTTACAGAGGAAGAGATTCATCCAAGAAACAAGTAATTTATTGTAATCTTAGAGAATGAAAATTTTAGTTTTTAAGCAATAAAGAAAAATGTCTGAAGGCAATCGTTCATCTGCTGCAGCCCTCGTCCGCCCCTCCAAACCCCCTTCCCCACTCCTCTCTCTCTCTCTCTCTCTCTCTCTCTCTCTCTCTCTCTCTCTCTCTCTCTCACACACACACACACACACACACACACACACACACACACACACACACACACAGAGTTGATATTGTTTGCGAGCTGTTGTATAGATAGGCTAATTTGTGCAGTGGCAAGGAGGGGGGGGGGGGGGGGGGGGGGAATGTGTGGGACAAGGAGGGCCAACATCACAGTTCACACTCAGCAACAAAATGACATTTAAATAATAACCAAAGTGAGAGAATGTGCCATGAGAGAGAGAGGGAGGAACGGAATGTTGTGGAGTAAAATGCATTACAGTATTGGGACAGTGGTTGAGCAATGAGACGAGAAAGATGAGGACAAAGAAGTGGGCTGCCAAGGATAACGGCATGTCACACACTTTAGCAGTTACACTGCAATTCTCACCAAAGAGCTATTTCAGTTTGGCATCTAGCACTCACACATAATACTCAGTGGGAGGCAGTTAATGATATGCAGTCCAGTGACCAGTGCCCGATTTGATTACCTACCAGATAGGAGACTGAGCAGTCACCAAAAGGGAGACATGAAAGTGGCTAGCTCAGCTGTGAGTGATAGGATTCTTTGGCTGGTCTATTATTCAGCTGCGAGATACTTTCATTTGGTCACATAGATAAGGTCACATGTGGTCTAGGGGTAGCGTCTTTGATTCATAGTCAAAACGCTTTTGGTGGCGAGTTCGAATCCTGCCACTGCTTAAATTTTGATTAATAATCAGCATTGGTGGTTGAAGACTTACGGTATAAGAAGTCACCTTCATTCTGCGTTGTCAAAGAGGGCAGAGGATTGGAGAGAGGTTCAGGGCACTCTCTTGTCCTAGGGGTGGGAAACTGGCCCTAAAGGTGGAACAATCAGCAATGATCTACGGCATGAGGATGCAGAAGGCAATGCAAACCACTGCATTAAAAGCACATAACGTTTATCCACAAGACATGTGGCCTGTAATTTAAAAAGTGTCATGGTGATCTCTCCATTAGCAAAAGATTCCGGAATAGTCCCCCATTCGAATCTCCGGGAGGGATCTGCCAAGGGGGAGGTTACCATAAGAAGAAGATTGAGTAATCAAAGGAAGGATAATATTCTACGAGCCAGGGCGTGGAATGTCAGAAGCTTGAACATGGTAGGGAAGCTAGAAAATCTGAAAAGGGAAATGCAAAAGCTTAAGCTAGATATTGTAGGAGTCAGTGACGCGAAATGGAAAGAAGACAAGGGTTACTGGTCAGATAAGTATAGGGTGATATCAACAGCAGCAGAAAGAGGTATAATGGGAGTAAGATTAGTTGTGAATGGGAAGATAGGGCAGAGAGTGTGTTATTGTGAACAGTTCAGAGACAGGGTTGTTCTTATCATAATCGACAGCAAACCAACACCGACAACGATAGTTCAGGTATACATGCTGATGTCGCAAGCTGAAGATGAAGAGAGAGAGAGAAAGTGTATGAGGGTATTGGAAGGGTAATAGAGTGTATAAAGGGGGACAAAAATCCAATAGTCATGGGGGACTGGAATGCAGTTGCAGGGGAAGGAGCAGAAGAAAAGGTTACAGAAGAATATGGGCTTGGGACAAGGAATGAGAGACGAGAAAGACTAATTGAGTCTGTAACAAGTTTCAGCTAGTAATAACAAATACACTGTTCAAGAATCACAAGAGGAGGAGGTATACTTGGAAAAGGCCGGGTGATATGGGAAGATTTCAGTTAGATTACATCATGGTCAGACAGATTCCAAAATTAGATACTGGATTGTAAGGCGTACCCAGGAGCAGAAATAGACTCGGATCATGATATAGTAGTGATGAAGAGTAGGCCGAAGTTTGACGTTAATCAGGAAGAATCAATACGCAAGGAAGTGGGATACATACAGAAGTACTAAGGAATGACAAGATATGGTTGAAGTTCTCTAAGGCTATAGATACAGCAATAAGAAATAGCTCAGTAGCTCAGTTGAAAAGGAATGGACATCTCTAAAAAGGGCCATCACAGAAGTTGGAAAGGAAACCATAGGTACAAAGAAGGTAACTGCGAAGAAACCATGAGTAACAGAAGAAATACTTCAGCTGATCAATGAAAGGAGGAAGTACAAGAATGTTCCTGGAAAGTCAGGAATACAGAAATACAAGTCGCTGAGGAATGAAATAAATAGGAAGTGCAGGGAAGCTAAGATGAAATGGTTGCATGAAAAATGTGAAGACATCGAAAAAGAAATGATTGTCGGAAGGACAGACTTAGCATACAGGAAAGACAAAACAACCTTCGGTGACATTAAAAGCCAGGGTGATAACATTAAGAGTGCAATGGGAAGTCCACTGCTAAATGCAGAGGAGAGAGAGCAGATATGTGGAAAGAATACATTGAAAGCCTCTATGAGGGGGAAGATTTGTCTGATGTGATAGAAGAAGAAACAGGAGTCAATTTAGAAGAGATAGGGGATCCAGTATTAGAATCAGAATTTAAAAGAGCTTTGGAGGACTTACGGTCAAATAAGGCAGAAGGGATAGATAACATTCCATCAGAATTTCTAAAATCATTGGGGGAAGTGGCAACAAAATGACTATTCACATTGATGTGTAGAATTTATGAGTCTGACGACATACCATCTGACTTACAGAGAAGCATCAGCCACACAATTCCGAAGACGGCAAGAGCTGAAGCTGACAAGTGTGAGAATTATCACACAATCAGCTTAACTGTTCATGCTTCCTAGTTTCTTACAAGAATAATATACAGAAGAATATAAAAGAAAATTGAGGATGTGCTAGATGGCGATCAGTTTGGCTTTAGGGAAGGTAAAGGCACAACAGAGGCAATTCTGACGTTGCGGTTAATAATGAAAGCAAGGCTAAAGAAAACTCGAGACACGTTCATAGGATGCATGTAAAATGTTGGATGCATGTAAAATGTTGCAAGATGTTCGAAATTCTGAAAAAAGTAGGGGTAAGCTATAGGGAGAGACGGGCCATATGCAATATGCTCAACAGCCAAGAGGGAATAATAAGAGTGGACAACCAAGAACGAAGTGCTCGTATTAAAAAGGGTGTCAGACAAGCATATAACCTTTCACCCCTACTGTTCAATCTGCACATTGAGGAAGCAGTGATCGAAATATAAGAAAGGTTCCGGAGTGGAATTGAAATTCAAGATGAAAAGATATCAATGGTACGATTCGCTGATGACATTGCTATCCTGAGTGAAAGTGAAGAAGAATTACGTAATCTGCTGAATGGAATGAACAGTCTAATGAATATAGAGTGTGGATTGAGAGTAAATTGAAGAAAGATGAAGGTATTGAGAAGGAGTAGAAATGGGAACAGCGAGAAACTTATCAGGATTGACGGTCACGAAGTAGATGAAGTTAAAAGAATTCTGCTACCTAGGCAGTAAAATAACCAATGGCGGATGGAGCAAGGAGGACATCAAAAGCAGATTAGCAAAGGTAAAAAGGGTGTTCCTGGCCAAGAGAAGTCTACTAATATCAAATATCAGCCTTACTTCGAGGAAGAAATTTCTGAGAATGTACGTCTGGAGTACAGCATTGTATGGTAGTGAAACATGGACTGTGAGAAAACCGGAACATAAGAGAATCGAAGCATTTGAGATGTGGTACGACAGACGAATGTTGAAAATTAAGTGGACTGATATGGTAAGGAATGAGCAGATGCTGCGCAGAATCGGAGAGGAAAGGAACCTGCGGAAAACACTGACAAGGAAAAGGGACAGGAGATAGGACATCTGTTAAGACATCAGGGAATGACTTCCGTGGTACTAGAGGGAGCTGTAGAGGGCAAAAAGTGTAGAGGAATACAGTGATTGGAATACATCCAGCTAATAATTGAAGGCATAGGTTGCAAGTGCTACTCTGAGGTGAAGAGGTCAGCCCAAGAGAGGAATTTGTGGCAGGTCGCATCAAACCACTCAAAAAAAAAAAAGAAAGAGAGAGAGAGAGAGAGAAGAAGAAGAAGAAGAAGAAGAAAAGGTGCATTCCTTCACACTAAACTACAAATAGGCTGTAACCCAATGATGCACAGCTTCCTGCTCCAGTGAGATGACTGTCCAATTAGCAGTGTTTGTGATGTATTGTTTTTGATAAGCTACATTTTAACTGATAGTTTTTCTTATTGAGACGAGAGGCCATTGTGCTAATAGATGTGACCTGTATTTTAGCATATCAAGAGATGAACATTGTACAAATTTTAAGATTTTGTGAAATGTTTAATATACTGTACAGTATTTCCTAAATTATTAGAAACAACGTTTCAATGTGTTGTTGCAGTGGATGGCTCATAAATGTGGGTCTCATCTTCCTAAGTCATTATTTTAGTCTTTATTGTGTTGTTCTATACAGCTTTTAGGATAGGGATAGGGTTTACAGCTTTACATTATAAGTATTACAGTATGGGTAGTTGTTTGGATGAGAGTGAGTCCACTTTGAAATGAATTTCTGTTTTAAACTTTCCACATTTTACACATTTTAAGAACATTCATCTAGGGCTATTTTAACAAGGCCACTAACAACTGTGCACAGTCTTAATACAAGGGTCGTCCACAAAGTAAGTCCCGTTTCTATTTCTATCCATGGCAGCACTATGATCGCAGTTCTGGGCATGCGTGGCAGTTACTCTGACTCCAGGAGAAGACGTGTACACTATTTTCAGATCACTGCTGTCAACGTGTGCTTTGTAGTGCTTCTTTGTAATGTCAGCTGTAATTGAAAATGCCGCCGCGTGTGAAATCAGATCTGTGATTTGTTTTCTAAATGCAAAGAAAGTTAAACCAAAGGAAATTCATCAACTAATCTGCTAGGTTTACGGACAAAATGCTATGAGTGATTCCATGGTTAGAAGATGGGTCAGACTGTTCAATGAAGGACGTGAAGTACCTCACACAATGAATGTGACGAAACAATTCTTACAGGAATTTCACTGGGATGCGTTTGATCATCCTCCGTACAGCCCGGACCTCGCTACTAGTGACTTTCATCTCTTCTTACACCTAAAATTTGTCCTTTGTGGTCAACACTTCAACGATGATGACGAGCTGAAAGAACATACACAGGCGGCAGCCTTCTATGGAGAAGGCATACAAAAACTTGTGGCATGCTATGACAAGTGGCTACAAAATTTCGGAAGCTATGTAGAAAAGTAGTTTAACGGTTGTAGATTTTGGTACAATAAATATTTTTTCTGTATCTGTACACGTTTGTTTTATATAACCAAATGGAACTTACTTTGTGGATTTGCCTTATATACACTCTCCATTCTTGTTTTCACTACTACCAAATTGGTCTCTCTCCACAAGGCTGTTGTGATTACCACTATCAGACTGTAATATATGACTTCACTTTCCCTCTGAAAGTGAAGCAGAAGTGATCATGATCATTCCTCTGTTTGTACTTGATCCAATCTTGATATTGTGTTGACTCCACAATAAATGGGTCTGCTCTTGCACAGTAGTGATTGGTACATACACTGCTGGGCTTATGGCGCACAAACTGTCTGCTCTGAGCCTTCAGTACAAAATTAGTCAACAGAATGCAACTAAACAGTCAACTGTAAGTCCTGCAGGCAATAGTCGTGAAGCAGTTGGGATTTCATCGTGGTAATAAGGCCAGACATCAGTTCAGTCGTGGAGTGATTACTTTTAATTGGCCTAGTTCTAACCTGTGTGTCTCACAACTATGCCATACCCATTAAAATGACAGTTTGTGACATATTCACTGCTGCTGAGGCTATGAATTGTGTCTGACCTGCATCAGCATGTCTGAGAGTTCTACCCTGTGAAACACGAGCCTAATAGTATTTTTCTGGTATTATAATGTAACCTTACCAAGAGGCTACAGTCCGCTCACAAAAAAAATGTGTATGTGATTGAGACTGTGAGGTCTTACCAAAAGTATTCTTTAAATTTGAATCAAGTGTAAGTTCGTAGCAAGTATACCTCCTTCTCAGTTTGGGTGGTGCAATTCTGCTTTGTGGGATAGTCTCAATTGTCATTTTCAGTGATTACTCAACTTTTCCCTATTGTCTTCATTTCCTCAATTATTCCAAATGATAAAAGAATGATAGAAGGAAAAATGTGAGCAAATAAGAAGTCAGTACAATGATTAAAATGATGTGACAAAAGATTAGAAATAAAAAATTACATTTAAACCATTTAATTGAATAAAAATAATGATCAAAGTCATTTTGATAAAGATTTAAAAATCAAAAAATTTTAAAGCAATTGACAGGATTCAAATCTACAACCTTCTGCATGTCAGGAATGTATTTTGACGACTATGCTAAGCTGCTCTCTCTCTCTCTCTCTCTCTCTCTCTCTCTGTCTCTCTATCTATCTATCTCTATAAATCTATCTATCTACTTAAGTAATGGAACTTCTTTAGATTATTGTTACAACATTGTATAAAATCATTTAATTTGTTTATTGACAATGTAAGAAAATCAAAATATCCACGGGTGTGCTGCCGGTCTATAGTGTCCAGCGGGCACAATATTTCGGCGATCATACATGTCGCCATCATCAGGTGAACTGACGGACTGAGCTCCTGTGAACGTGCCGGCACGGAGATCTGTACACTATGGCTGCTTAGAGGGAACCCGTGGATATTTTGATTATCAAATACGCCGGGAGAAACTCAAGAATCACAATGTAAGAAAAGATAGATTACTTCCTACTGTGAAGAAGATACATTAAGTTGCAGACAGGCACAATTAAAGGACACTTATGCAAAGCTTGTGGCCACAGCCATCATCAACAAAAGAGAAACAGAGAAATGCACACCATTTATACACACAAGCAAGCACACCTCATGCACACATGACTGCCAATTCCAGCATCTGAGGCCAGACTGGAGCTGTCACATGGGATGGCAGTAGCAATCTGGAGGGAACATGGAAGGGGAAGGGTTAGCAATGTACAGGTGGGGAGACAGAGGAAAGCTGTCTGGCGAGCGTGTGCAGGGACTAGAATGCCAACGGGTGTAGCATCAAGAGGTTGTGAGGCAGGGAGGTGGGGAAAGGAGTGAAAAAGTAGAAGAGTGGGGAAAGATGGGTGGGTGCGTTGGCGGAGGGCAACAAACAAAGAGGCTAGGAGACAAGGATGCGAGGAGATGTAGGACAGATGGGGTGGAAACTGTTGGGTGGAAGGTGTGGGACAGTATGTTACCATAGGCTGAGGCCTTGATAACTTCTGGAGTAGAGAATGTGTTGTAAGTATAACTCCCATCTGCACAGTTCAGAAAAGCTGGTGGTGGAAAGGAGGGTCCCAATGGCATGGGTAGTGAAGCAGCCATTGAAATCAAGCATGCTGTGGTCAGCTGCATTTAGTGCTATAGCATGGCCTACTTTGATCTTGGCTACAGTTTGGCGGTGGCCATTGACCCTAGTGCACAGCTACTTGTAGTCATATTGCTATAAAGAGCTGTGCATTGGTTTAAAGCACAGCAGAGCTGGTAAATGACATGGCTGCTTTCACAGGTGACCCACCCCCTGATGAGGTAGGATAAACCTGTGACAGGACTGGAATAGGAAGTGCTGGGCTGGTGGATTGAGCAAGTCTTCCAGGAGGATACAATTGTTGTATCCTACTTTAGTAGGGTGGGAAGAATCTCTGGTAGGATGCCCCTCATTTCAGTGCATGATGATAGGTAATCAAAGCCCTGGTGAAGAATGTGGTTGAGTTGTTACAGTCCAGGGTGATACTGGGTTGATGAAGGGAGCACTCCATTGTGACCAGTTCTTGGGAGGAGGGGGGGGGGGGGCGGTAATCAGGGGAAATGGCACAGGAGATCTTTCTGAGGACTAGGTGTGGGGCATAGTGCCTGTCTGTGAAGGCCTTGGTGAGACTCTCATCATACTGAGCAAGGGAGTTCTTGTCACTGCAGAAGATGCGCTGTTCCCTGTGTGGCCAGGCTGCATGGGAGGGATTTTTTTGGCATGAAAGCATTGATACCTGTCGAAGTGCAAGTACTGTTGGTGGGTTTAGTGTGGACAGTGGTGTGGATGCAGCTGTCAGAGAGGAGAAGGTCAGTGTCACTAGGTTGAGGAGGACCAGGTGAAGCAGAGGGATAGAAGCTGTTGAGGTTGTGGAGGAACGAAGATAGGTTGTTTTGGCCCTAAGTCCAGATCATGAAGATATCATCAATGAACCTAAACCAGACTAAGGGTTTGGGATTTAGGAAGGCTTGAAAGGTCTCTTCCAGGAGGCCCATAGGAGGTTGGCATAAGAGGGTGCATGCAGCTGCCCACAGCTGTGCTAGGGAATACAGTTAGTAAAGTGTATGAGGAATGAGAAGGAATGTCTGGAGGACACTGGCAAAGGTAGTATTCAATAGCGGTAAGACCATAGGCATATGAGGGATGTTGATGTATAGGGACATGACGTCAGCAGTGACAAGTAGGGATCCAGGAGATTAAGAGAATGGGGATGGTGGAGAGTCTGTGAAGGATGGGGTTGATATCTTTGATTGGGAGACTAGATTATGGGCAAGTGATTGAAGGTGTTGGTCATTGTGGACCAACATTCTTTTGGAGGGGACACAATAACCAGCCACAATCAGGTGTCCAGGATTGTTGGGTTTGCGATTTTGGGGAGCATGTAGAAGGTGTTTGGGGGCGGGGGGTCATAGTGGTGAGGAGGGAAACGGATTCAGGGGGGAGGTTCTGGGAAGGCCCTTGGGCTAGGGATTGGAGGTGGACTTCTGGGATGGGATCACTCTGGCAGAGTTTATAGGCGAAGGAATCAGATAATTGGTGCAGGCCTTCTGCCAGGTAGTCACTGCGGTTCATAACCACAGTGATGGAACCTGTGACTGCAGGTAGGATGATTAGGTCAAGATTTCTTTTGAAGTTGTGTATGGCTATTCCTTCTTCTGCTGAAAGGGTGGTGTTCGGAGGAAGGGACTAGGGGAAGAGTGGTGAGGCTAAGTTGGAAGTAAGGAATTCCTGGAAGGTGACCAGTGAGTGGTTGGGTGGGAGTGGGGAGGATCATGATTGGATGGTGGTATGGACTGTGAGAGGCAGGGTTCAGTGTTGTAATTGGGTTGGTTTTGGTTAGAGGAACTGGTGGCAAAGAAGTGCTTCCATTGCAGAGATCGGGAGGAGGAGAGTAGGTCTTTGACAAGCCCAGCATGCTTAAATTTGGGTGTAAGGCTAAAGGTGAGACCTTTGGATTGGAATGAAACTTGTGTGAGCTGAGGGTTTTGGTGGAAATGTTAACAACTGTGTCTGGGGAATGTTTCGGCTCTGGATTCGATGGAGAGTTGGTAGGGAGCTTTAGGGGATGCGACAAGTTGAAAAGGTCAGCTAGGCAGGGTTTAGGTGCTGTGAGAGGTAAACGAAGAGGGACATTGTAGGTAGGATAGTGGTTGGATAGTGGTGCCCTGAAGCAGCTGTAGGATGTTGGCAGGGTAGATAACTTTTGGAGGTGGTGTCTAGAATGCTGCTCCAGGTGCTGGAGAGCAATTGTGCTTATCTGCAACTTAATGTGTCTTCTTTACAGTAAGTAACAGTCAATCTTTTCCTACATTGTTGATGTTCCTAAGTGGAGTTTCCATTGTTTAATTTGTTTATTGACGATTTGTATTCTCAGATTAGTTTTTATTCCAAATATTTCACGTGGTTTTTTCCCTATAGTAGTGCTATGGTTTCCTTTCAGGTTCAAGCTATACCGAAAAATGTGATGTCTTTAGTTGGGGAATTATTCTGTGGGAAGTTTTGAGCAGGCGGAAGCCTTTTGATGACATTGGTGGCTCAGCTTACAGAATTATGTGGGCTGTGCATACTGGTGAACGACCACCCCTGATAGAAGGATGCCCACGACCAATTGAATCTCTTATGACCAGGTATTTTCTTCAAATTTTTGCAAATTACTTTGGTTTGTTTTTGTTGTTAATACAGTCTAATAATATTGTACTTTCAGCTCATTCCATACCAAGTGGTCTAGGGAAAAAAAAATGTTGGTTGCTCAACTGTCTCAGAAAAAATTGATATTTGCTGGGTGAATTCCCAAATGTTTAGTAGGCTCAAAAACTTTTTTTTTTATTTATTGTTTATCATCTAGGAACAGTAGTCATTTTTGTTTCAGGCTGTGAGCAGTTTTTTGCATTTATGAGCATCTGCTGTTTTTAGAATTATTCAGTAAGGATTGCCCCAGACCTTTCAGACAAGAATTTTAGTTCAGCACACAACGGACTATAAATTAAAACCATGATCACCTAGCTGAATGTATTCGCTAATATATTTTTAATGGCTCCAAGTTGTTGTTGTTGTGGTCTTCAGTCCTGAGACTGGTTTAATGCAGCTCTCCATGCTACTCTATCCTGTGCAAGCCACTTCATCTCCCAGTACCCACTGCAGCCTACATCCTTCTCAATCTGCTTAGTGTATTCACTGCTTCCCTTTCATGTCCCTCGACTGGTTCAAAGTTATTGGTCACAAATTAAAAAACTCAAATTTTTAAACAGTATTTTTCCAAAGGAGAAGTAATTTCTCAGCCTTAATATTTTTGTGGTATTACACTACACAATGTAGTTGCTTATAGAGTATCAATGGTGAGAAGCTGACACGTCAGTATACTATTTTTTAAAACGAATTTTTTAAAATTTTTTCATTCTTTGGCTTCAATATCTTTGTTGGGAGACCAGATAAAAATCTGAAAATTATACACTTAATACACCTTAATGATATCAAACTTCAGTATAAATTTCAGCTTTGTCAAGTCTTGGAAAAAAATTACAAATATGAGCAAAAAATACATATCTTAATGTAATAAAGTAATGTCTGGTGCAATGTAATAAAGTATATCAATGATTAATTTAAACACAAAAAAACACATGAAATTAAGGTGACGTATGATTATTTGTGGAAACAGTTCTCTGCAGAAAGTTTCAGCAGGCTAGCAGACCGCATCTGCAAGTCCATACAGGCTCACAGACAAGTCTATACATGTCTGTGTGTTGTCTTGCCCATTTCACCACCACCTGTTCACTCACTCTCAGTTAACAACGATGTCTTGAAGTGTGCTGTTTAACAATGGAGTCTCAGTGTTATTTTGGTGTTCTTATTAATGAAGCTTGGCATAAAAATGAAAAATTGAGAAGATGGCAACTACTATCAAAAATAATTTTTGAAGTTTGATTTCAAAAGAAAAGTTGCACTAAACTAGGTGGAGGTTCTAAAAAAATGCTCCGACTGATTATGCTGATATGCTCTACCCATTAGTCCAAAAATTGCATGTAATAAGAAACATGTCCTCCGAAAACTACCCAGTTTCGTCTGCTCATACAATTACAGTTTTTGGAAACACTTCCAATTTTGGTAAAGTCTTTCACTTGAAAACTATGAATGGGGGTAATTTGTATTCAACTGCTATGCAAGCATGCATGACGTCTTTCTTTCCTTTGGCATCAACCGTATAATTTGAAGGCATGTCAAAATGTATGGGATTTTGGTCAGCATTTCCTATCTGACCAGGAAGGTATTGTTTTTCTGTGCGCAACCTAATTATGAAGCGCTGAAATTCCACAAGTTTTTCTTCATAATTTTTCGGCAGCTTCTGTGCAAGTGAAGTTCGCCTCCGAAGTGAAATCCCCCAGCGCTTCATAAACAGATCAATTCAGCTGCGGCTAACCTTAAAATTTTCAATTTTTTGCTCTCTAGCAATTTCATGTGTCTTAATTCTTAAAATTTCGGTGTTCACAGGCAGGAATTTCTGATGCGGTTCCAAGCACTTCTAGTGCATGATATCGGTCACACTTTGGCCCACTAAATGCTTTCCTGCTACTTGAACATTCAAATAATTTGTCTCTTTGCAGTCGCCATCACCTGATGTTGCTCTCATCAATCCTGTATCGCAGACCTGCAGCACGATTAGAGCTTTGTTCCTCAAAAGAAACAACTCCTCTCTTGAATTTGGCACTATAATGAAAGCGCTTCATTATGGTTCACTAACACCAACAAGCACTTCACAAAATTCCACGAAGCAATAGATGCCACTATGTGAAATCTTAATGGGCCGCAGTGTATCAACTCGTGCAACTCCTAAAGCCTTGTGCATTGTTGGTATTTCTGTGTAAAGAAATTTATTTTTGTTGCTACGAATATTTGAAAGGCTGCTACATTCGAAGATGAACAATACGGAATTTCTGTTTACTTCATTGGATAATGTATGAAAGTGCAGTGGTCGAAACTCAGGGCAGAGGAGAAAAGCTCGTCTTCTACCTTTCTTTTTAGTTATTTACTGACGCAGAGGTTTTGGCACCAGTATTTATCTTTGTGTCTGCAAAGCATGCTTGTGTAGCCCTGCATATATTCGACGGCAGAAATTAGTTGTGGTGGCACCTACCAACATTTTTCAGAACTTCCGCTTACTTTGCACTCAATTCTAAGCCACAGGCGGTTTTTTGGGTTACAAAAACCGGAAAAAAGTGCGGCTTAAATTCAAGTAAATGCGGTACTTCAGCCAGTGTGTTTAGAAGGCAGATTGCCCTGTACATTTTGGAGGCAGTTGATGAATCCCCTGATTTCCTAATAATGACTACATTGGCTGTTTTCCAGGACACTTCCTTGTTGTAAGGTGTCATCTAGCATGTCTGTTAGAATGGAGTTGATTTGTGTGATAGTATTTTTAAGAGTTTCCGAAAGTATTCCAACTGGGAATTGCTTCGTACTAGTTTTAAATCTAGCTATTGCTAGCACTACCTCTGCCTGGGCGAAAGGATGGTAATGCACCATTTTTGTAAATATTGCTCATTTGGTCATGTAAGTCCATATGGTGTTGTTGTCATGTGTTTCTTCGTCATCACGGAGGTGCTTGCTTAGCAGAAACTCGGCTGAACATCTCCAGCCCTTTGTCATGATACTGTCTTCCTGTTGTAATGTTGACAAAACTGTTGCGATCTTAATTATTTTGTCTCCCCCATACGTTGTTCTGTAGTTGTGTTTTAACAAATTTGCCCCAGTGGTTTTGTCCTGTTTTGTTTAGTTCTTTTTTGTACTTTTTTTTCACATCATGGTATAGCTCAAGTCCAAGTTCTTGTTCTTGTGCATCTTGGCTCTTTGATAGTATAGTATAGTATAGTATATAGACCATGGTAGTTTATGTTTCCATCTGGCTTTCCCTCATGGAATGGCTGCTGACTACGCTGTTTGGAGTAAGTCTCTTAGAATATGCATTTTGTAGTCTGTGCTACCTTGGATAATGTGTTGTTGAAAATTTTCTACTGTGTGTGTAATAATCAGCCAATTTGCCTTTCCTAGAAGTAATCGGCAATGTTTCAAGGTCGTTTTGCGCGCGCGAGTGTGTGTGTGTGTGTGTGTGTGTGTGTGTGTGTGTGTGTGTGTGTGTGTACTTCACATTTTGCTATACGTGGTAGAAAGTTCTTGTTGGCTAGTGATATGTCTATATTACTGATTCCTCCAGTGCTACCACAGTATGTTGGTGCTTGTCTTACCTCGTTTAATACAAAAAGATTGTACTCATTTATGATGTCCTCTAGTGTCTGTTCTATTGATATATCAGAGCGTAAAGTGGGCGTTAATGATTGTGAGTATAAATAGTCTTCTACCTCTGGAAAATTGTGCAACTTCTCTGATTAGGTCTGCAAAAAGTTAAATGCCATACGAATACTGTGCGTACAATGAAATGATTATCCATGTATCTGTCTTTGGCCTCTCTCCTGATAGGCGTGCTTGATACACCTACTATCAATCTTCTCGTAACATCCTTGCTGTTCGGTGTGCTGGAAAAGCTACGCAAGCACATTCCCCTCCCCACCCACCCACAAAAATACTGCACCATTTTTGTGTAGGGAGGATGTGCATGACAGTGGGGAGGCAGGCAGGACACTGGACATTGAGATGAGCCGAGAGCCATGACTGTGGAGGATGACGTACTCACGACCGTCCCTGCCATCTGGCTTGTGAGGCAACAGGAACATCCTCCAGAAAACTGCTGCCAGGACATATGTCCAGGCCTGAGGGAGTGTCCTAGGGCAATGACGGCGATGGCGGGGGTGAGAGCGCGTCGTTCCTCCACTCCTCCTGGGGTGCCTTAGTGCCACCATCAGGTGGCTGTGAAGGTCGCGCTGTTCTGTGAGGCTGTGAATGTGCAGGAAGAAAAGCAGCAGAATCACATGGCAAATGACATGCAATCAAGCACATAAAAGAGCCAATGTGTTCCTGAATCATGCCTTTTTCCATTTCCTACGGTTGCCATAAACCCTGAAAAGAACGAGATTCCTCGGTCCAAAGCAAAACTTGCGAACTATTGGCAGTGCGAGATGCTGCAGTGGATGTAGCAAGTGTAGCAGCATCTGACGGTGGTGGTCCCACAGAAGCTCAGCTGGTGATGGTCCGTCTCGTAGATGGGAGCAATAGGAGGCAAAAAAGAGCTGCAGTGCCTGTTCCCGTGTGTGGGTGGTGTGAAGCTTGGCTACATGTTGTTTGAAAGTGCGTACGAAGCATTCTGCTTCTCCGTTGGACTGGTAGTGAAACAGAGCACTTGTTGCATTTTGTTCACAAAACTGTTCACTTTCAGACATCAGTTTGTTATAGATGACTGCATTGACTGAGAAAAGTCTGAGGTTACTATTAATTTTGGACACGAGGTCATTAATATACAACATGAATCGCAAGAGTCCTGATGCATTTCTCTGGGACACTCTCCACGTTTACATCTGTCGATGACTCCCACCCAAGATAACATATTGTGTCCTCTGTACCAAGAAATCCACAATCCAATCACAAATTTCATTTGATACCCCATACGATCGCACTTTTCATAATAAGTATAGATGTGGTGACTAAGTCAAATGCTTTTCAGAAATCAAGAAATGGTGCATTTATTTGACTACCTGACACATTACTTTCAGTATGTCATGTGAGAAAAGTGCAAGGCTTCCATATGATTGATGTTTTCGGCATCGATTCTGATTGTCTTGGAGCAGCAATGTTTTCGAAATTCATTCTGGTAGGCTTTCCTTATCTGTACAAACAGTTTAGGAGACAATCTGAGCAGCAGATGTTGCTGTCATTTATCAGCTAGTTATGTCATCAGAAGATCAAAACAAATTGCAAAACAATTTCGAAAAGATACCTGTTTGGTTCAAAAATTTTCAGTTGATGCTAAATAATGAAAAGTGTGAGGTCATACACTTGAGAGCTAAAAGGAATCCGTTAAATGTTGGTTACACAATAAATCAGTCGAAGCTAAAAGCCGTAAATTCAACCAAATACCTAGGAATTACAATTACAGACAATTTAAATTGGAAGGAACACACAAAAAATGTGTGGGGAAGGCTAAACAAAGACTTCGTTTTATTGGCAGGAGACTTAGAAAATGTAACAGATCTATGAAAGGGATTGCTTACACTATGCTTGTCCATCCTCTCTTAGAATACTGTTGCATGGTGTGGGATCCTTACAAGACAGGATTGACGGAGTACAGTGAAAAAGAAGGGCAGCATGTTTTATATCATCGCGAAATAGGGAAGAGAGTATCACTGAAATGATACGGCATTTGGGGTGGATATCATTAAAACAAAGGCATTTTTCATCAGAGGATCTTTCCACAAAATTTAAGTCACCAACTTTCTCCTCCGAATGTGAAAATATTTTGTTTATGCCGACCTACATAGGGAGAAACGATCATCATAATAAAATAAGGGAAATCAGAGTTCGTGTGGAAAGATATAGGTGTTCGTTTTTTCTGCAAGCTGCACGCGATTGGAATAGTAGAGAATTATTGTGAAGGTGTTTCAATGAACTATCTGCCAGGCACTTAAATGTGATTTGCAGAGTATCCATTTAGATGTAGATCTCAAAGATACTGGATGGTAGTTTGTGGATCACTTCTGCTATCCTTCTTGGAGACAGGTGTGATCTGTACTGTCTTCTGTGGTGGTAGTAATGGGAATAGGTTGAGGTTCACAAGACTGGTGAAACTAAGACTGTATAGTTTCTAGAGGAAACTTTATAATTTATCGTCATTAAAGACTAATCTCTCATGCAGGCAGATGGCAGTTATCTCGGGTAAAGTTCGTCAGTTAAACTTGACATCACCTGTGATAAGCTGCACAGCTAAACTGAAGACGTGCAGGCTGCTTAAGTGTTTAAAAACCACCATCCTACTAATCAGATTGCTTCTTGAAATGACAAGTGAAAATGTTCCCATAAGTAGAAATGTTTTATGAGAGGCCAAAGAAACTTTCTCGGAACCTCAATAGTGAAGATTTCATCATATCAAACATTGGCAAGAAGATGTAAACTGCGTTAACATTTAATTGGAAAACATTTAAGTGGAAAAAGGCAGTGCACTTGTAAATTATTGAAGATTGGAAGACGAATATTTTGCCATCGCTGATAACATGTATGAACCCAGATACAGAACTGGGGTCTGCTATAATTTACTTCCATCAAAAAGCCTAAGTATATTCTGTTCAGAGGGGAAAATATCACAGAGGCAAAAAAGCAAAGGAAGAATGATGACCCTATTGTGTGTTAGTAGTAATTCCAGTGAAAAAGTGTTGCCATTAATGATTGGAAAATTTTAAATTTTCACTTGGCTTCAAAACAGAAAAACATCTCTGTGCTTGTATCATTTTATTTTCAATGCCTGAATGACTGCTGAAATTTGTACAAAGAGTTTCAGAAGTTTAAATGTTGAGATGATTGCAGCAGCATCATTCTTTTTAACGTCATCTCTCGGGAACATCTGATTTTGTGTTTCTTCCTGCTAAATGTGCAAGTTACCTGCAGCTTCTAGACATGGGCATTATTCATCTTGTGAAAGCTAAATGTAGAGTGGCTGTTCTGCAGAGGCAAATTTCATTTTTCAAAAGAAAGTCAGCCAGCCAGTAGTAGCCGACCGAGACAGACGCAGCAACAGGGATGTAAGCGTTTTTGTGTCATTTATGAGTTCCTAACCAGGAGCAAATTTTATTGTATCATCTGTGTGCTTTAATAGTTTAGTTTCTTGAGTTTCTGCGCTAAATTTAACATCCAATAGCCACAGTTCTCACATTTTTGTTTGCGTCAGAAAATAAACTGATTCTGTGACATATAAAAAGTTCCTAATCAGGGGCAAATTATTTAGTTTCACTTGAGTGCTTCGGTAGTTAGGTTTTTGAATATCTGCGTATTACTAGATACAGTTCGTGAATTTTCATCAGGGTGTATAGTAGAGTTGCGCAGCACGTGCTGATAGTCCGTTTATCTGAATGTATAGATTTCCATGGTCTTCAGTATGGACAGGGACTGTAATTGTTGTGTGTGGATGCGAGTCAAGTTGGTGACACTTTGCTCTCAGCTTCAGGCTGTGATGGCTTCAGTTACACAGCTTGAGGCTGCAGTGGATGGGCACCACTGTTGTGAGCCAGTCGTGGAGATCCAATGGATGTCCAGCACGCCAGAGTCCTCCGATCGGTCCTCACCGGTGGCAAACCCAGTTACTGCCCGCACTGAGGCTGACCCCTCACCTGTGGTCGAGTGGGAGGTCGCCCCAGGGCGAAGCAGGCGGCAAAAGACTTCCCAGGCGGCCGCATGTAAGGCCTCCCCGGTTAGTCTGACAAACAGGTTCCATATGCTGTCTGTGGCTGACACTGTCAATGAGCCGGATGCTGTCAGCTGTCCTGTTTCAGAGGAAACCACTCAGCCTGCAAGATCCAGGCAATCACAGAGGGTGGGATTATTGGTAGTTGGGAACTCCAATGTTAGGCGCGTTATGGGCCCCCTTAGGGACTTGGCTGACAAGGAGGGTAAGAAAACCAATGTGCATTCTGAGTGGAGTCATTCAAGATGTGGAAAGGGTCCTTCCAGATACCACAAAGAGCACAGGGTGCAGCCAACTGCAGATGGTTGTTCACGTTGGTACCAATGATGTGTGTCACTTTGGATCAGAAGAGATTCTCTCTGGTTTCGAGCGGCTAACAGAAGTGGTAAAGGCTGCCAGTCTTGCTTGCAAGATGAAAGCAGAACTGACCATTTGCAGTATAGTCGACAGGACCAATTGCGAACCTGTGGTACAGAGCAGAGTGGAGGGTCTGAATCAGAGGCTCAGACAGTTCTGCGACCGTGTAGGCTGCAGATTCCTCGACTTATGCCAAAGGGTGGTTGGGTTTCGGGCTCCGCTGAATAGGTCAGGTTATCACCATACGCAGGAGGCAGCTACACGAGTAGCAGGGGCTGTGTGGCGTAGACTGGGCAGTTTTTTTAGGTTAGAGGGTCTCGGGAAAACACAAGTAGGGCTTCAGTCACAAAGGGTGCAGGCTGAACACAGGAAGAACGTAGATAGAGGAACCATTGGTATAACTGTTGTAAATTGTCGTAGCTGTGTTGGGAAAGTATCAGAGCTCCAAGCACTAATAGAAAGCACTGATGCGCAAATCATTATAGGCACTGAAAGCTGGCTAAAGCCGGATATAAGCTCGGTTGAAATTTTTGCCCTAACGGTGTTCTGAAAAGATAGGCTAAATACGGTTGGCGGTGGTGTGTTTGTTGCTGTCAGAAGTAGTTCAGCTTGTTGTTAGTTAGTATGGGCAGAGGACATTGTTGGCAACTGGAATAAAATAATAATTGGATCCTTTTACCGACCTCCCAGTTCAGATGATACAGTTGCTGAAAGGTTCAAAGAAAACTTGAGTTTGATTTCAAACACGTACCTGACTTACACAATAATAGTTCATGGTGACTTTAATTTACCCTTGATATGCTGGCGAAAATACATGTTTAATTCCGGAGGTACTCATAAAATATCATCCAAAATTGTGCTAAACGCATTCTCTGAAAATTATTTCGAGCAGTTAGTTCATGAGCCCACGCGAATAGTAAACGGTTGTGAAAACACACTTGACCTCTTAGCAACAAATAATCCTGAGTTAATAACCAGCATAAAAACCGATATAGGGATTAGTGAACACAGGGTTGTCGTAGCTAGATTGAATATTGTTATCCCCAAATTCTCAAAAAAATAAGTGAAAAATATGCCTATTCAATAAAGCAGATAAAAATTCACTTGCCTTTCTGAGAGACAATCTCCACTCATTCCAAATTAATAGTATAAGTGTAGACCAGATGTGGCTTAAATTCGAGGAAATAGTATCGGCAGCTATTGAGAGATTTATACCAAATAAACTGACAAACAACGGAGCTGATCCTCCTTGGTACACAAAACGGGTTAAAACACTGTTGCAGAAACAACGAAACAAACGTGCCAAATTTAAACAGGTGCAAAATCCCCAAGATTGGCAATCCTTTACAGAAGCTCAAAATATAGTGCGGAGTTCAATGCGAGATGCCTATAACAGTTTTCACAACGAAACTTTGTCTCGAAACCTGGCAGAAAATCCAGGGAGAGTCTGGTCGTATGTGGCAACAAACATTCAGTGCCTTCTCTGCGTGATAACAATGGAGATACTATCAAAGACAGTGCTGCCAAAGCAGAGTTACTAAACACAGCCTTCCGAAATACCTTCATGAAAGAAAACGAAGTAAATATTCCAAAATTCGAATCGAAAACAGCTGCCAATATGAGTAACATAGAAGTAAATATCCTCAGAGTAGTGAAGCAGCTCAAATCACTTAATAAAAGCAAGTCTTCTGGTCCAGACTGTATACCAGTTAGGTTCCTTTCGGAGTATGCTGATGCATTAGCTCCATACTTAACAATGATATACAACCGTTCGCTTGATGAAAGATCCGTACCCAAAGACTGGAAAGTTGCACAGGTCACACCAATATTCAAGAAAGGTAGTAGGAGTAATCTACTAAATTACAGGCCCATATCGTTAACGTCGATATGCAGCAGGATTTTAGAACATATATCGTGTTCGAACATTATAAATTACCTCAAAGAAAACGGTCTTCTGACACACAGTCAACATGGGTTTAGAAAACATCGTTCTGCTGAAACACAACTAGCTCCTATTTCACATGAAGTGCTGAGTGCTATTGACAAGGGATTTCAGATCAGTTCTGTATTCTTGGATTTCCGGAAGGCTTTTGACACTGTACCACCCAAGTGGCTCATAGTGAAATTGCGTGCTTATGGAATATCGTCTCAGTTATGTGACTGGATTTGTGATTTCCTGTCAGAGAGGTCACAGTTCATAGTAATTCATGGAAAGTCATCAAGTAAAACAGAAGTGATTTCAGGCATTCCGCAAGGTAGTGTTATAGACCCTTTGCTGTTCCTTATCTATATAAACGATTTGGGAGACAATCTGAGTAGCCGTCTTCGGTTGTTTGCAGATGACGCTATCATTTATTGACTAATAAAGTCATCAGAAGATTAAAACAAACTGCAGAATGATTTAGAAAAAATATCTGAATGGTGCGAAAAGTGGCAGTTTGACCCTAAATAACGAAAAGTGTGAGGTCATCCATATGAGTGCTAAAAGGAACTCGTTAAACTTCGGTTACACGATAAATCAGTCTAATCTAAAAATCATAAATTCAACTAAATACCTAGGTATTACAATTGCAAAGAACTTAAATTGGAAAGAACGCATAGAAAATGTTGTGGGGGAGGCTAACCCAAGGCTGAGTTTTATTGGCAGGACACTTGGAAAATGTAACAGACCTACTGAGGAGACTGCTACACTACACTTGTCTGTCCTCTTTTAGAATACTGCTGCGCGGTGTGGGATCCTTACCAGATAGGACTGACGGAATACATTGAAAAAGTTCAAAGAAAGGCAGCATGTTTTGTATTATCGCGAAATATGGGAGAGAGTGTCACAGAAATGATACAGGATTTGGGCTGTAAATCATTAAAAGAGAAGCGTTTTTCATTGCGACGGAATCTTCTCACGAAATTCCAATCACCAACTTTCTCCTCCAAATGCGAAAATATTTTGTTGACACCGACCTACATAGGGTGGAACGATCACCACGATAAAATAAGGGAAATCAGAGCTCGTACAGAAATATAGGTGTTCATTCTTTCTGTGTGCTATACGAGATTGGAATAATGAAGAATTGTGAAGGTGGTTCGATGAACCCTCTGCCAGGCACTTAAATGTGATTTGCAGAGTATCCATGTAGATGTAGATGTAATGAGAATAATTGTTTTACAGGCTATGCATATGTTTATTGCTGCTTCGAATATGTTTATTTACTTGAATGCTGTCACAGATATTCCAACTAGTGTGATATATCAGGACTTTGTTGTGATTATGAAATAATGGTTTGCATATCAGGTATAAGTGATTGTGTGTGCACTTTTAAAGAACTAAATGTGGGCTGGATGAAGATAGGGGATAGCGGAGATCAGGATTATGGCGATGATGATGATGATCACAATTATTATTATTATTATTATTATTATTATTATTATTATTATTATCCAGCTGCATGAAATTTTGCTGTAACTAGTTTTCCTCATTCATTGTTGTTAAGTTGGTTGTAGTCAGTAACAACCAGCTAGAGTGATAACTCTGTCAGTTTGTAAGCATGTTCTGCTGGCAAGAAAAAGCAATAAATAAAGAATAATATTTAAATATTTTTTTCCTTTTCATGTAATCGTATTTATCTAAGACACTAGTTGAATATAAACAGATTCTTCTTCATTCTGGATGCTGCCTTTAAATCAAGACATCAGTTGATGATATCCACACATGATGAAATAAATGCCTACTGAGTTAATAAAAATTGTGTGGCACTAATATTTGTACTAGGATTTTCTAGGCCAACTCATGTTTGTCTGTGATTGTGTACCTCAAAATTCTGATTAGGGCCACTTTGTTAGTATTCTGGAGCTAAACTGAATATAAGGACAAAAACATTTTGGTCCCCAGAGATTCATTAAAAAGAAGTTCTTCTATGAGTGTGTATGTGTTTGTGTGTGTGTGTGTGTGTGTATGTAGATTAGTGCCACTCATGATCTGTTCTTAGGATACTTTACAAAATAGCCTGCAGTGACTGCCTGTTAATGTATAACTTGAGTCATTCCATCTCTCTGAAGTGTCTCCTTCATGATGGGATTTTCAGAACTCAATGTATGAATGAATGAAATTGTAGTAATTTGGTCCCAAAAGATTGACAATGAATAATTTTTCTTCTGTGGTGACCTGATTTGTTGCAGTGAGTAGGCTCAATAGAGGCATATTGAGGTAGGAAACAACAGATATTGTTTATCATTCATGCCAACGATCTTTCATTCTTTTCTGTGTGTGCATTTGGTTTTTCTTCAATACTTTCCAGTACACATCTATCTTGGCCACATGTGATTATTTGATTATCTCTTGTGCCTGGACTGAAAATTAAGTACAGGGTGAACACGTTGTGGACTGTGTGCGTTTAAAATTACATAGAATATAAATAAGGTCGCAGTGCTAGAAACTGAGCTCAATGAATAAGAAAATCTTACAGTACTACTGGGGACAGGAAATATGTCTGCATGAGAAGAAAATTTTAAAAATTTTCTAGAGGCAGGAGACGATTTTTTAGTGCTGCTTTAAAGTGTTTGTCTGTAAAGATGTGAAAATGAACTTTGGATTCTTTTGAGGTGCAGAGTGCACTTAATTCATCATAATTCCAACAGCAACAAATAGATTTGAAGAACCCTAGCACCTTAAAAATCAATGTAAAAGTGATATCTGAAGACATATTTCTAAATGGAACATTTTATTTTTCTTTATTTTATTCTCCTTCCTCCACCTCCTCTTTCTCATCCTCAACATTAATCTTTTTGCATCTTGTTTTTGTTAATCTACAGTCACTCTCCTTGCATGACCTGAATCACAACAGTTTTAGTTTGTTGTAAATTTTCTTGGCCCTCTCAGAACAAAGTTTACTTTCACCGTTGTTAATGTTGTTTGAGAGACATAATTTTTTCAGTTGCTATATCCTTTGTCTCTACTGTTAAACTGGTGTAGGTCTTCCCTTATTTTTGCGTTGCTGAAAAATGACATGTCAAACAGAGAATGTTTCTGTTTCTTTGAAGATGACTGACTTGCCCAGAAAGTAATTGTAAATTATCTCTAACAGTTCTTGTTTTTAACCTTGTAGGTGTTGGGACAAAAATCCAGCAAACAGACCATCAATGGATGAAGTTGTTCATATAATGAATGCACTTTTTCCGTTCTTTACTGGGTATGATGAACCTGTACAATATTCTTCTGGAGATGAAGAGTCTTCTCAAGGTATGTGGTGGCAAATGCTCAGTCAAATACTTGAATGTGTGATTGTTCTGCCATATAGAAATATACTATTGCTGGAACAACCTCAAGAGTTTGTGTGGGATAAAACTATGGGTCACTTGCAATTGAACCAAGTTATAGTTCACATCCAATTATCAGAAAATCTGCAAGACAGTTCTTGTTTTTGAAGTTAACCTCATTGTTAAATATTGTCTTTATTTAAATACAAAGCATATTTAAAAAGCAAGAGTTGTTTGTTTATATATGATTGTTGACAGCTCAGAGCAAGTTTACAGTAAGCAGTGCTATCTATTGATTGTTTATGAAACTGCAGAAGTAATATGACTGTTAAAAAAGGCTTTGAAAATCATTGCTCCTGTCAGTTGCGAAGTGTGTGCTGTAATTCAAAATTTGTGTGCTGAAAGATGTACAGCTGCTGAAATTCATCAGGAGTTATTGTACACCTACTATATCACTATGAGATGATCCTTGGATGAAATAAATTAGGGTAGGTAAGATTCAAAATTTCTGTTGGGAATTTTTCATCCACCTTAATACAATCCCAACCCTATGCGCAGTGACACTTGGACACTTCAAACAGTGGCTTGGAGGACAACAGTTAGAAGGTAATGAGGATGAATGCAGAAGGGTTTAAAAAAACTAGTACAGTGTTTCAAAAAATGCTTAGAAGGGAATAATGATTATGTAAAAAAGTAAGATAGGTGTTCAAATAAACTAAATCTATCATAAAAAGATCTTCTAATGAAAGTAATTTTTATTTATTGGTTCTTACTTTTCAAATAATCTAGATTTTATCACTAGAAGCTGTATTATGTGCAATATATACAAGAATTTTTAATACTTTCATGTTCAAAAGAGAGGTACTACTGAACACACGAAACACTGTCATATTTTATTGAGGGTTTTGCAGGTGAGCTTTATGTTTTACGTAACTAACTCTAGTAAATTATTCAATGGAACTTGGGAGTTTTTATACTACACTCATCTATGATAACAGTTAAGTTCCTGACGAGTGACTGCTGTGTGACTCTAACAAAATACCACTAGAAATCAATAAGTCTTTGCAGACATTATCTGTATCAAGTGGTTAAATGTCCACAAGCCCAATGAGCATGGAACTATTCCAGTATTACCAGTCAAGGTTTTGGGAGTTTTTATACTACACTCATCTATGATAACAGTTAAGTTCCTGACGAGTGACTGCTGTGTGACTCTAACAAAATACCACTAGAAATCAATAAGTCTTTGCAGACATTATCTGTATCAAGTGGTTAAATGTCCACAAGCCCAATGAGCATGGAACTATTCCAGTATTACCAGTCAAGGTTTCACTGAGATGATGGTGCTAATGTACCAGAAGCAAGTTACTTTTTTATATCTCTTCCACAAATTATTCAGATCTCCATAGCACAATACAAAGAACAAACAGGTGCAGCACTTGCAATGTAGTATGGCTGATAGACAGCAATGATATTATCACAGCAATTAAAATCCTTTATTTAATTGTCTCATTTTGAGACCACGCATATATGTCCTTGTGAATAATCTTCAGTGATGAATAGGAGTTTACATCAGATAAATTAATAGTTTGACTTTTATTACTATTATCAGTATTTGTGTTTGTGGATATTACAAGATTTAGTGTTGTATGGATGACGTGTAAAATGAAACTGATGTAGAGTACAAGGATTACTGCCTCACATTACAGAAACCATTTGGTGCTGTAATTTGAGCGCACATTTTTTAAGTATCTCATCCACATCAACTTTTGGAATAAATTGACTGGAAATAAATGCTAAATAGTTGTATATCAAATTTATCACTCATACTGATACATTCACTTTTATTTTTTAGGTAGTGCTCTGCCAGAAGAATATGACTCAGATGATGAAGACACACAAGCTGAAATGGGAACAACTTTGACAGATCGTTCAAGTGAGTTTTGTTACCTTATTCCAGGAAGTTATGTCTTTTGTTGAAGTATGTAAGGTTCGTTTTTAAAATAGCATTGAGGGGTAACTGATGATATATTAGCTTTTCAGTGTTGAAAGATGTAGATAACTTTTTTCCTGCTTATGCCTCTTTCGTTCAATTCATTCACTCCTGGTGGTCAGTAAAAACTCAGACTATATTCCTTATTTTTCAGAGACCCAAGTCTCTTCAACATCAACAATGAATGGTTCTATTATGACACAAGGAAAAACAGAGCTGGTGGCAGAGAGTCTGAAGAAACCTCTACAAATTGAAGTTGATCCTGTAAGTACAATTTTGTTGAGAATATACCAGCTGCTGAAGCAAGAACAACTGCGTGCGCGTGCGCCCACACACACACACACACACAGAAATTCATCAGAATGAAGATGAGCAGCAATGTTTAAAAAAAAGCAATAAAGGGCATAGGGGCTCAAGGGAAGGCATTTATTGGATAAGGAGAAGTAGTAGATAACATTAGGAAGTAATAATGTACTAAGAACTGAGATTCATTTAAAATAGTCTATTTTGAGGCATCAGTCTTCATAACCATACTACTGACGTTGTAAGGTAACGGGATAATATGGAACTCTTTCAAGTAGTTTAAAATTTAAAGCACGGCAGCAGAGATAATATGCTGGGCAAAAATAGACCGGAAAATATTTGTTTGTGTTTTGATGGACATTGTAGTTCCGTTGGATACTGTTTTGGTTTTCTTTTAATTGCAACGAATTATATAAGTGTGGTGATAATTTGTAAAATTATTTAATGTATTTAGATTTAAGTATTTAAATATTATAAAATACTGTAAACGAATTGTGGCCATGTTTAGCAATTATTTTGACTACTGTGGTGTCATGTGACCCGACTCAGGACTGTGGATGTGAGCGGGAAAATCGAGGTCTTTGGTCGTTGGCCGTTGTGGTGGCGGGTTGGGAGCGGCAAAGTGCCGCGAGTGCAAGCATGGACACCAGGGTATGCGAAGGAACAAAGTGAAAGTGTGTGGGTGTGAGACAAACAGTGTACGAATTGCACAGATTATTATCTGTGAACTTAAAAATGCATGGCCACAACGTTAAAGTGTTTCTTTTGAATAAATAAGTTTCAATCTGAACGTGTATAGTTCAATTCACTGCTCTTCAATAGCCAGCCAATATCAGACTCAATAATAGGGGCGCAAATGCAACCGTTTACTACTAACCCCCTTTACAGATGAGCCACGCGAAAAATAGGTAGTAAACGAGCCCGAGTTCAGTTGCAACGTATCATCCAGCTTCAATCAGTGCACCACCAATGTGTCAGCTTATGACAGTTACTACATCTACATCTACAGAGACACTCCACAAACCACCATACAATATGTAGTGGAGGTTACCATGTACCACTACTGGTCATACCCGCCCCTGTTCCACTCGCAAAACAGCGCAAGATAAAAACTACTCTCTATGTGCCGCCGTATGAGCCCTAATTTCTCATATCTTATCTTCTTGGTCGTTAAGTGCAATGTATGTTGGCACAATAGAATTGTCCAGCAGTCAGCTTCAAATGCTGGTTCTCAAAATTTTCTCAGTTTTCTTCCTCGAAGAGAATGTCGCCTTCCCTCCAGGGATTCCCATTCGAGTTCCCAAAGCATCTCTGTAATGCTTACATGTTGTTCAGACCTACTGGTAACAAATCTAACAGCCCATCTCTGAATTGCTTCGATGTCTTCCTTCAATCCAATGTGGTACGGATTCCAAACTCCCAAGCAGTACTCAAGAATAGGTCATTCCAGCATCCTATATGCGGTCTCCTTTATATGTGAACCACACTTACCAAAAATTCTCCTTATAGACCAAAGTTGACCATTTGCCATCACTACTGCAGTTCTCACATGCTTGTTCCATTTCATATCACTTTGCAGCATTGTGCCCTGATATGTAGAAGACTTGATTGTGTCAGGCAGGACATTGCTTATAATGTATGTGAACACTACAGGTTTGGTCTTCATATGCATCCGCATTAACTTACATTTTTCCACGTTTAGAGTTAGCTGCCATTTATCACACCAATTAGAAATTTTACGTAAGTCATCTTGTATCTTCCTACAGTCAGTCAACTTTGGCACCGTACCATACGCAACAGCATCATCAGTAAGCAACTGCAGATTGCTGCCCATCCTGTCAACCAAGTCATTTATGTATATAGAGAACAACAACAGTCCTGTCACACTTCTCTGGGGCACTCCTGATGATACCCTTGTCTCTGACAAACACTCGCAGTTGGGGATAACATACTGGATTCTATTACTTAAGAAGTCTTTGAACCACTCACATATCTGTGAACTTATTCCATATGCTCATACATTCATTAATACTCTGCAATGGGGCACCGTGTCAAATACTTTCCGGAAATCTAGAACTATGGAATCAGACTACCGCTGTTCATCCTTAGCTTGCTGTGTATCATGTGAGAAAAGGGCAAGCTGAGTTTCAAACGAGTAATGTTTTTGAAAACCGTGTTGATTCTCCCCCTGTGGGTCTGGGGGGTAAGAATAAGCCCGAGGTATTCTTGCCTGATGTAAGAGGCAACTAAAAGGAGTTTCAGAGTGTCGATTCCTCCGTCGATGATGGACTTCTTTGTACCTGATATCCAGCATGGTAGCCAGTCTGTTGTGGTGGGGCCGCCATGTACCCTGTTGGTTGTAGCCCCCTGACCACACAGGGATCACTGTGCTGATGCCTGCGACGTTAACTCCCCACGTATGCCAAGGGGTAGATGCCCATCCTGGGGCACAGGGACTCCTGGCAATGGCCATCCTGTCAGGTGTCATTTGCTGCGGCTGGGTGGTGCCCGTGGGGAGGCCCCCTGGTTGGAATGGGTGGTATCAGGGCGGATGACACGCCATTAAGCATAGTACGTCATCTCTTGCTGGTGGTGCGCCACCAGCTGTCTCTAAGCGGGCAGTCTAACTACAATGCTAAGAAATATGACCCCAAGTCATTCCCCTCCCTGGCCACACCATGGGAGGAACGCCAGGCTAAGGATGGCAGTGAAGCTTATTTGCCCTAGTACCTCGTATGTACGAGAGTTGATGGGAATCTTTCATGTCCATGAAGCCTCAGTTTTTTTGTGGAGCATTTGGAGGAAAAGTTTGGGGAGGTGGAGGGCTTGTCAGAAATACGCTTTGGGTCAGTTTTGATAAAAACAGCATCCTCTGCCAAGTCACGGGCATTACTCACTTGTGGCAAGTTGGGGGATGTTTCTGTTACCACTATGCCCCATAAGAGCTTAAATATGGGCCAGGGTATCATATTTCACAGGAACCTTCTTTTGCAGTCTGACAATGAGTTGACCCCCAATTTAGAGCAGCGAGGTGTACATTTCATCCAACGTGTCCACCGAGGTCCGAGGGATAATCAGGTTGCCACCGGTGCCTTCATCTTGGCCTTCGAGGGTAATACATTGCTCGAGAAGGTCAAGGTGATGGTCTACCGTTGTGATATAAAGCCTTATATCCCTCCCCTGATGCGGTGCTTTAAGTGCTGGAAGTTAGGCTGTACTTCTAGCGTCACATGTCGAGATTGCGGATGCCCATCACATGCCTATACGCCATGTGCCCCGCCTCCCATCTGTGTCAACTGCAGAGAGCACCATTCGCCTTGCTCGCCAGACTGCAGGATTCTCCAGTAAAAAAGGAAAATCATGGAGTACAAGACCCTGGACTGACTGACCTACACTGAGACTAAGAGAAAATTTGAACGCCTGCATCCTGTACGTACGACATCATCTTACGACGCTGCTACAACAGTTCTGGCTCCATCAGTTCTGCCAACCCCAGTCACCTCTCAGAGCCAGAAAGACTATACCTGCCCCTTGATGGTGGGGGGGGGGGGGATTTCCCTCCCAGTTGCTCCCGCATCACCTTCGTTGGGAGTAACACGCCCCAAACCATCAGGGACGTCTGTCCACACTTCTAAGCCGGAGAAGCATAAGTCTTTTTGGCTTCTCTTGCTAGGAAGGGGTCCTTTGGGTCACTCCCTTCCCAGGTTTCTGTTAGTGGGAAAAATGACGCCCGCCAGTGGCTGAAGAGCTCAAAAGCAGCTGGTCATAGGACTTCATGTTCATCCTCAGTCCCGGAGACTGAGCCAGTGAAGTCCTCCCAGTCGGGGAAACCCAAGGAGCAGCGAGAGAATTCCAAAAAGAAGACCCATAAGACCAAGGAAATTGTGGTGGCACCCACACCACCGCTACCTACGAGCTCTGTGTCTGAGGATGGGGTGGAGATTCTGGTGTCCGCTGAGGACCTAGATCTCGCCAGACCCTCAGACACAATGGATATAGACTGCTCAGGCAATAAGTCTGTGGCAGCAGGTGACTCTGAGGCGTAAACTGCCTCATTGAATATTCCATGCCTTCCCAGCCTCACGATGACATCATCCTCCAGTACAATTGCGGCAGTTTTTTCCACCGCCTGGCTGAGCGACGGCAACTGTTAAGCTTTACACCTGCTATCTGCATTGCCCTCCTGGAAACCTGGTTCCCGGCAATGCGGACCCCTGCCCTCCGTATCTATAGGGGATATTACAAGAACCGTAGCGACTGTTATAGAGTGTCTGGTGGAGTTTGTGTTTATGTCCTAAACTCAATCTGGAGTGACATTGTGCCCCTTCAAACCCCTCCTGAAGCTGTGACTGTCAGAATAAGAACAACGCAGGAAATAACTTTCTGCTATGTATATCTTCCCCCAGATGATGCAGTAGCCCTGAATGTATTAGCTGCACTGATTGATCAACTCCCTAAACCTTTCCTACTTCTGGGAGATTTTAATGCCCATAACCCCTTGTGGGGTGGCACCGTGCTTACTGGCCAAGGTAGAGATGTCGAAACTTTACTGTCTCTGTTCAAACTCTCCCTCTTAAATACTGGGGCCGCCACACATTTCACTGTGACTCATGGTAGTTACTCGGCCATTGGTTTATCAATTTGCAGCCCCGGCCTCTCCCATCTATCCACTGGAGAGCGTATTCCCCATCTTCCTGTTGCTGCCCCGGTGTCAGGCCCTCGGACGCCTGCCCAGTTGGGCTTTAAACAAGGCGGACTGGGAAACTTTCACCTCTGCTGTCACCGTTGAATCTCCCCCACGCGGTGATGACATTGATGTGATGGTTGAGCACATGACTACAACAATTGTTTCTGCGGCAGAAACCGCAATCCCTTGCTCTTTAGGGTGCCCCTGGTCGCCAGAAGTCGCTGACGCAATTAAGGAGCGTCAGCGAGCTGTACAGCAGCATAAGTGGCACCCTTCCCTGGAGCACCTCATAGCCTTTAAACGGCTCCGTGCCCACGTTTGCCAACTTATCAAACAACAGAAACAGGAGTGTTGGGAGAGATACATCTCGACTGTTGGGTGCCATACGTCACCTTCGCAAGTCTGTGCAAAGATCAAACGTCTTTTCGGGTACCAGACTCCAGCAGGTGTTCCCAGTGTTACCATAAATGGCATGTTATCTACCAACACAAACGCGATTGCCAAGCACTTAGCTAAGCACTTTGCTCAGGCCTCTGTGTCGGAGAATTAACCCCCAGCCTTTCGCACTCTCAAATGGTGGCTGGAAGGAAAAGTCCTCTGATTCACTACACGCCACAGTGAATCCTATAACGCCCCATTTACAGAGTGGGAGCTTCTCGGTGCCTTTGCACATTTCCCCAACACAGTTCCTGGGCCTGATCAGATCCACAGCCAGATGATTGAACATCTCTCATCTGACTAGAAGCCACATATCCTAATGATCTTCAGCTGGATTTAGTGTGATGGCGACTTTTCGTCACAATGGCAGGAGTGCACCATCATTCCGGTGCTCAAACCCGGTAAAAACCCGCTTGATGTGGATAGCTATTGGCCCATCAGCCTCACCAACATTGTTCGTAAACTGCCGGAACCTATAGTGTGTTGGCGGTTGGGTTGGGTCCTGGAGTCAAGTGACCTACTGGCTCCATGTCAGGGCGGCTTCCGCCAGGGCCGCTCTACCACTGATAATCTTGTGTCCATTGAGTCTGCCATCCGAACAGCCTTTTCCAGATGCCAACACCTGGGGTTGCCGTCTTTCTTGACTTATGTAAAGCATACAGCACGACCTGGCGACATCATATCCTTGCCACATTGTATGAATGGGGTCTCCGGGTCCCGCTCCCGATTTTGTCCAGAACTTCCTGTCGCTCTGTACTTTCCATGTCCAAGTTGGTGCCTCCCATAGCTCCATCCATATCCAGGAGAATGGAGTCCTGCAGGGCTATGTATTGAATGTCTCTCTGTTTTTAGTGGCAATTAACATTGTAGCAGCAGCTGTCAGGCCCTCCGTCTCACCTTCTCGGTATGCAGACGACTTCCGCATTTCGTACTGGTGCTCCAGTACTGGTGTTACTGAATGTCGCCTACAGGGAGCCATCCACAAGGCACAGTCATGGGAGACGTGTTTCATTCATTTCTGTCGGCGTCACACCGTTCATCTGGAACCAGCTCTTTATCGTAATGATGATCCATTCACTGTAGTGGAGACACATTGATTCTTAGGTCTGGTTTTCGATGCTCATTTCACTTGGGTTCCTCATCTTTGTCAGCTTAAATGGAAGTGTTGGCAGCACCTCAATACCCTCCGCTGCCTGAGCAACACCAACTGGGGTGCAGATTGCTCCACACTGCTGCAGCTCTACAGAGCCCTTGTTAAATCCTGCCTTGACTACGGGAGTGTGATTTATGGTTGGGTAGCACCCTCAGCATTGCGTTTGCTTGACCCATTGCACCATTGCGGAGTTCGACTAGCGACAGGAACGTTTAGGACGAGTCCAGTGACAAGCGTATTGGTAGAGGCTGGAGTCCCTCCATTGAAGATCAGACATTCACAACTGCTCGCCAGTTACATTGCACACATTCATAGCTCTCCTGAACGTCCTGATTACTGCTTTCTTTTCCCAACCACGGCAGTTCACCTCCCGCCCAGGCGGCCCAGGTCAGGGCTAACGATAGCTGTTCGCGTGTGATTTCTTCTGTCTGAACTGAAGTCCTTCCCTTCACCACCTCTCCTCGAGGTCCATTCACATACACCTCTGTGGTGTAGCTGTAGGCTGAAGCTTCGCCTGGAGCTTTCGCGTGGCCCTAAGGACTCCATTAACTCTGCGGCTCTCCACTGTCACTTCCTCTTGATTCTTGAAGTGTTCTGGGGCTCTGAAGTGGTTTACACCGACGGCTCGATGGCTGATGGTAATGTTGGCTTCACCTTTGTCCACAGAGGCCATATTGAACAGCATTCCTTGCCCGACGGCTGGAGTGTATTCACTGCAGAGCTGGTGGCCCTATCTCGTGCACTTCGGTATATCCGTTCATGCCCCGAGGAATCATTTCTTCTGTGTACTGACTCCTTGAGCAGCCTACAAGCTATCGACCAGTGCTACCCTCGCCATGCTTTGGTGGCGTCCATACCGGAGTCCATCTATGCTCTGGACCAGTCCCGTCGTTCAGTGGTGTTTATGTGGACCACAGGACACGTCGGCATCCCAGGCAATGAACTTGCCGACGGGCAGGCCAAACAGACTACACAGAAACTGCTTCTGGAGATGGGCACATCTGAACCTGACCTGTGTTCTGACTTACGCTGCAGGGTTTTTCGGCTTTGGGAGATGGAACGGCATGACAATATGCACAGCGAACTTCGTGTCACTAAGGAGACTTCGAATGTGTGGAAGTCTTCCATGCAGGCCTTTCGCAGGGAATCAGTTGTCCTCTGCCAGATCCGCACTTGCCATGCATGGGCAACCCACAGTTACCTCTTGCACCATGAAGACCTGCCTCAGTGTCGGTGCAGCGCCCGGTTGACAGTGTCCCATATTCTGGTGCACGTCCCACTTTGACTGCCCAGCAACGAAATCTTGGGTTACCGGACTCGTTGCTGCTCATTTTATCTGACAACGCCTCATTGGGTGATTTAGTTTTACATTTTATTCATGAGGGTAGGTTTTATCATTTGATCTAAGTTTTAGCACATGTCCTTTATCCCTCTGTGTCACAGAGTGGCTGGCTTTTTCTTTTTATTCTCGTTGTAGTGGTTAATAAAAAAAGAAGAGAGAGAAGAAAAGAAAAAGAAAAAAAGGTTGAAAATGTGGGAAGAAATCGTAAGTGAAAATGTTTTTTTTTTTTAATCGTTAATGACCGTGAAACAAGGGAAAGAAAGAAAGAAATGCAGATCGGACTTCATATTACAGAAAAGCTATAATGAATTCTACTGTAATTGATGAAAGTATGTGAATGCAGCTTGGCACTAACTTGGTGTAATGTTTTGTCTGTACAGAGGTGTATCTGTCGCCTTTATTAGCCCTTCACTCTCACACATAAATCGGTACAATACAGTTAGGGCCTCCTGTTTTATCTTTTGGGCTTATCCGTGATAAGACAGGCAAACAATTATGCTAATTGAGGATTCTGAGTATTTTCTCGAGTTTCATTCGCTCTCTCTCTCTCTCTCTCTCTCTCTCTCTCTCTCTGTCGTTTATCTGTGTATAGTTTTAAATCTATTATTTTATTTACGTGGAATCAGCCGAATAGAATCTCTGGTGGAGCCCTTCGTCTTAATATTCAGCGGCTGGTTTGCTGGAAAAGATCTTTACATTTGTTATTATTGTTAAGCGCTGCATTCAGTTGGGAAAAATCGATCGTTTGAACAATTCGTTCATTTTACGACAGATTTAGAATTTCAGATGTGGACGAAGCCTTTTTGGACGATTTTATCAAAACTCGGAGACTGCAGGCTCTCTTCGTCACAGCTGAAACTTCCCCACTAATTACAGGGCCAAGACAATCATCAATGATTCAGACAGAGAACTCATTCGTCATTCACTCTAGAATAAAAGGGTCACAAACCTTATTTCTGAGGAAAATAGTATATTCAATCCATCTCAATTACATGTTCCGTTTTCTGTTGATTCCAAGTCTTACGTAATTTTCGTTTACTGTTTTTCTCTATCCACCAATAACACGCTAGTGGCACAAACTTTACTAGCTCGTTTTAGCGAGAAGAAGAGCAAATATCTCTTTTAGCAACCCGACAATCTTCCGACCGATACTTCCGAAGCTGTACTCCTTCTCCCTCTCTGTCTATAATAACCATGGAGAATACATCTATGTATCTCTGTTATTCCAAAGAATAATCTTACTAGCAAAATACCTTGGCGCCGACGGGCTGTCAGCGCATATATTACTAGAAATCCGATCAGATACTTTCTAAAAGTGAATAAATGTGGATGATTTGATTGACCATTATTAATTATTGCGTGGTAGAGGGTAAATTTCCGTGGGGAGATTACAAAGCTATAGTTGGGGTGGTCCTTGTGGCGTTTTTGAGCAAAAGTTAAACCAATTTCCACTACAAAAATTATTGAAAAGAAACAGAGAATAACAAAGTGTAACTGACAGGGGGAAGTGGCGTAGATAAGAGTTCATCCTTTACCAGGTTAACTTGTCTTCTTTCGTGCGGCATCCAGGTCTTCAAAAATCTCCTTCATTTCGTCGTGAAAAGTCTGCTCCGAAATCTTGCAATCGTCCAGGAATCACTAATTTATACCAGTTAAAATCATCTTGATACTGTATGCTATTTAATTTACTTTGCTACTTCCATCCTCCGAATTTCTTAACAACTTCCACAATATGTCTACACATTAAAATCAGATCAAGACTAGCTAATAAGTTTTTGTAACGTCTTCCTCAGATCATGTCTGCCTTAAGCTTCGGCTATCAAGGGACAAACAAAAAACGGATAGAAAAACAAAAAAGAGTTACAATTTTAGTATTTTCTCTGCCGTCGAGTGCTCATACCGCTGCAACGGCACAATTCATGTCTGAGGGAACGAGTGCAGCGCGGCGAAATTCAAAGTCCCGCTACATCGTGGTCGGCCAGCCACTGTAATCTGCTTTCTTGTTTTACTTTCTTCTGTTTCTAGCGTCTCTCTGTTGTTTTCTTGTCTTCTTGTGTTCCTTTTAGTGTTTCTTGCCTTTCCTTCGTTCTTGTGGTTTTTCCTTTTTGTGTTATATGTCTCGTCTGGTTTATTCTCACACTTGTGGCATTGTTTTATCACGAACAAGAGACCGATGACCTCGTAGTTTAGGAGTCACTAATCCAACCAGGTGGGCCATTACTTGCAGAATAATACTATAGTTACTGTCCTTTGTAGAATTGCAGACTAAAATAAACAAGTGTTGAGTTCATGAACTGTTTCTTCTGCGGTCCTAATACAATTGTGCAAGCTATCTTGAGAGGCTCTCCCCTTCATTTAAATTTCATTGGCCAAGACCAGTTCTACAGTTAACAATTAAATCACTGTAAGTTAAATTTATGTTGCACCCTAATAACTGTGGTATTGGCATTTAATTTGATTTTCCTTAAGGGAGCCAACTGATTCATTGTGTACTCCCAAATTTGTTAAGCTTAGTTGTGGGATTTGTGGCTTTTAACTGGAAGTAAACACACATTCCTTTCATTTCAATGTTAATTGTGACTTGGCCATTGCAACAATACTTGCTGCAACTTATAACTACAATGTACGTCGCACCCGGTCTTAAGTTGTCATGCCATTGCTGTGTCACTGGATGATCAGAATGTTGGTAAACAAATCTGCAAAGCAATTTTGTGGGGTAACCATTAAGAATTTGTCTGTATGTCATTCTGAATAACTTGTTCTCAGTCTAAACCAGGGTATTTCTAGTTCTTCCTCAACTGTCGTTTCAAAATACCTATGTTGGCAGAACTATGTCCATCTTGCTTTGCCAGTATTATTTATTTATTTATTTGCAACATCATACTGATAAGTGGGCTCATAATGCCAAGATATATGTAAATTTGAGTCACTTTGTAATCACTTAAATAAAATGTCACTTGCCCTCTCAACCCGTGAAATTTAATTTCGCTTTGATGCTTCCCCTTTTTTTTTTTTTATTAGACAGTGTAGGTACCAAAATGGTAAATGCAGAGTTCTCCATGGTAGCAGTGGCAGCAAATGTAGGCTTGTATTTTATTTTGAAGAGTATATCCTCCAGAACAGTACCATTTCTTGTGTGTGTAAACTGTCTGTGATTGAATAAACATTTTCACTGAAGCTCTTTCATGACTTAATTTTCCATCCGCTGGTGAATATGCAGTGAATATGCATGGATCACCTGAAATGTGGCAAGCCAGTTGGACCTGGGAGAACTGAAGATTTCAGATGTCCTGTGAAATAGTTGCAAATTTCAGTATATGACTTAATTTTTTAAGCAATAGATTGCAGATAGATAGAAGGTACAAACAAAAGCAATATGAGCCGTAAAACTGTTGTAAATATAGGTTGATGTAGGTTGATTGATTTGGTGAGGAATATTTAAAGTCTATAGACTTATTAAATACTTTTCCTAGATGCTTAAAATTTTGTGCACACATGACATTGTTGTCTAAAAAGTAGACTCCAATCAAATGATTTCAGTCAATAGTTTTTCCACTATAAATACATAAATTAGACAATCAAAATCAAGATATTTTTTTATAATTAATAAAGGTATGTTTTTCCTCGTGGCGATAGTAAGCTGGTGGCTGTAGTCTACTTTTCTCCAAATGGTAGCCGGAAATATCACAAATTTCAGACCTGCAGCTCAAATAGTTTTTCACAATTGCATAAAATAAACATGTCAGAAAATTTGATTCATGGGAAATTCAGTTTGAAGGTACATTTCAACTGTTACTCACCTCTGTTGTTCTTAAAACCTTCCAGTTGCATAATATTCTCGATCTGTGTGTTCTTCATCTTCTATCTTCCTTTTCTTGCTCCTCGGTGCTATTCTGGCCTCTTTAGTTTTCTCAAGAACCCATTTTTCATGCGGAATTTTTTGTTTCATGGCTTCCCGACTTAGCATGCGACTTTGCATGCGACTCCGCTGCGCTCCGCTTGCTAGCTGCCCGCTCGCTAGCCGTGACAGTGAGAGAATCACATAAATTAGACACATCGTGAGCGCATAAATTACCCTAACTCCTCGCTGCCTTCACTTACAAGCTTCAAACTTTGACACCGCCAAGCGACCACCGACTTTAGTACGTGATGTCAGTTTCAACTTAATACACGGTTTCTTCCCCAGGGAAAAACGCTCTCATAGACGGAAATATGAACCAAAAAACCGATTAAAGGAACCCAGAGAAAAGCTGTTTTTTGTCTTATGTAATTACAAACTAAACACTGTTACTTTCCTTCTGTTGTACTGTGAAACCTTGTTTCTTTCTGCATCTCACGCTTCTAGGTCAATGCAAATAATAATGACACCATTTGACATCCAACCGCAGCGGCACACTGGCATATGTTTAAATTTGTTTTTAAAGATGTTTGCAATGTCCAAATTGATTCATTTTACTACCATTTTGTTCACAAAACTCTAAATATTGATTTAAGATGAAAAAAAAAAATCAAATTTTTGAATCACCCTCCACCATTGGCATAGATCATGACAGGGCATGTATGCTGTTCGGCTGATTTGTTGATGTATAAACACAAACTGTTCATTGTGGCTACAAGGAAAGGTGTTCCACTCAGAGCCATGATACACAGTTTAAGAACAGTGATGGGAAAAACATCCTAATCAACAGGGACAGGAGATGAGTGTCATGCCTTGTCAATGACAATCAGTTTCAAATCTTGCAGGAACTGCTACTGTCAATGAATGCAGGTCCATATCAGCCAGTTTCTGAGTGAACATTGGGAAGGAAACTATATAATGGACATTTTGAGTCAGGTACCTCACAAAAGGCGACTGCCCACAGTATCGGAGAATGTTGTACATCATCAGAAGGTCAAAAAACACAGAAACTGGACAGTAGCTGGCGTTTAGTGTGGTCCAATGAGTCATGATTTTGCTTCTTTTCAAACAGTACAGTGCATCGAGAGCACTTCGACGTAGTGAGGCATTGAACTGGCATTGTGTCAAGGGTGTAGTTCAAGTTGGTGGAGGTTCCATGTTTTGTGTGTGTTTATTGTGCCGTAACTTGGACCCATTCATTCAGGTTAGTGTGAACGTGCAGTAGGACATTCATTTTAACGTTCTTGGTAACCACTTGTTGCCCTTCCTTCTACATCTCCATGATAAATATTATGTGGATACACTCATTTTCCAAGATGACAAAAACCGTGTTCACACAGTTGCTTACGTACATACATCCCCATTTTGACAAAGAGTCGGACACCCAATCATACCTCAATTTGCCTGCTAAATCACCTGATCTTAATCCTGTATAACATGCCTAGAACTTTGCTGTCCCTCTCTGCATAGGTTGAACACGCTTCATGGTAACACTCACTGTTGGTAACATTGAGACGGGTAGAACAAAATGGGCATTTCCGGAGGTAAATGACAGTGGAATTCACAAAGTGAATGGATAACCAGAAGTCCAAAGTGTAGCAAAGCCATCTTAAGCATATACAACACTCCAGGGAGTAGTCCAAATCACAAATGTAAATCGAGCAATGTCAAAACTCTACTATTCAATGGTGCATAACTAAAAGCTTCAGAAACTAGTGAGAGACTAGCTAACAATAGTCGGGCTGCAGTATTAAGTGGCAAACATTCATCAGAGGGTTGTGCTACCTCATGTGTTTCCTGTGGCTGCTGCATTTTGCGCACACACAAGGCACAGCTATCGTCTGTAGCTCAAGTATCTCACACGTAGTCTCCCTGCCAATACTTGGGCTAGGTGAGGAATCCAAATCACTGTCGGATACTAAAGCCCTCCCTCTTTAATTGCCACTTAGAGCTGAAAAATGACCTAGCATGTGCTGACTTCACTGAGGAATGGGAGAGAGAGAAATACAGGAATTTTGGCTAAAGCTCCTGCAGTACATCATCAATGTGATTGGCTGGGGTTAGGAAGTGGCACCTTTGTGGGAGTCCTGGCTACTCTACAGGGTCCTGGGCGCAGCTTGAGCTAGCCTGTAGGGGAATATATGGCAGAAGTGGTGAAGATGGGACCAAAGGTTCAGCCACCATGGGCGTCACTGGCCAAAAATGCTCAACCTCCATTGATGGTGAGAGCAGGGGACCACAGGTTGTGGGGGTGAGTTCCAAAAATGACATAGTGGAAGTAGTAGTTCCACTTCCATCAGCTCAATCACCAGTCATTGTCAACTTCTGGTTGATGCCTAACACAATGGTGGAGCTTGTAGTGGGAAGAGCAGGCTGCTGGTCTGGCTTTTCCCTGGATGGGTTGCAGAGGTCATGCACAGCCAGCTTTCGAGGGGGGATGTGGAGGTGTGTCTGTCAAGTTCTGGATGGAGCTGATTCTGGTTCTGGACCAGCTGCTCCTGTCTGGCTGCAAGCAAACATCTGCCATCCCCTATTGCCAGTGATGGTCGCCAGGATCCATCCACTATTCCAGCTGAAAGTATGGTCCCAGACATGGGAGCCTACATGCTAATATGGCTGTGCATGGGGGCAGTGGGCAGACTGAGTAGGGCGCAGAAGGTCAAACAGTACGCGAAGCTGTACCCGTGTAAAATTTCAGCCGACCTATGTCCATTTATGAGTGTGGACCAGTAAGTGGCAAGGAAGCTGGTAAGTGCTACCACAGAGTTGGCTGTTATTATGTTACACAGCTGCTTCTAGTGTGTTCTGACAATCAACTCAGCTTCCAAATTCGACGTTGGATGGGAAGGGCAATGGTCATTGTGAATGGGTTGACAAAAATCCTGAAACACAAATTAAAAGAGGGTCATCGTCAAAAAACAATGTGGAAGGTGCCCTCCTAGGGCAAATATTACATACAGAGCACAGATGGTAGCTGCCGTAGTAGTTGTAGCTATCCAAGCAACATGGTATATGGAAAGTTACAAAGTTTGTTAGCAACTAGCATTGACATTGTTACCCAAAATGGTACAGCAAAGTCAACATGCACTCTTTTACAGGGTTGCTCAGACTGTTGGGTCGATTTCTTGTGGGCGTAGGCATGTCAGTTCCAGATGGTGCGTTCAGTGGCATTGTCAACATCAGGCCAGTACATGACACCACGCGATTGCCTTCATTCTGCACATTCCCCAGTATGCAGTAGCTTCAGTATGTGGGGGCAGAGTGTGGGAGGAAGTAACACCCAGCACTCAGCATCATTCATAGCTAGCAAAATGACCCTCCTTAGTACCTTAAGCATGTGCCATAAGAAAAAATTGGTGCACTATACCGGGGCTATGTCCTTCGGCAATTGTTCCGGACAATCCCGCCATACAACAAACGCCCTGCAGAGGAGAGGATCATGGCTCATTTCAGCTGCTACTTCACATCTTGTAATCAAAAATTTATCAGTTGTGTGTCACTGATATGCGTCAAAGGTAGAATGCAGTGCCTTCTTGCTTATCAAATTCAGCATCTGATCCATGCAGCAAGTAGGAAATTGCTTCAGCATTGCAGTTCGTGCGTGGAGAGCCAATAATGGATCTCATAGATATAGTTACTAAGTAACATTACCCACCATTGCAGGCACTGTGGGAAACGTCAAATGGGGGCCAAACACTGAAATACAGGATTTGTGATTGGTCATTAAGTGAAACTTCATTCCATGCAAATACACATGGAACTTCTGGGAACCATATGTGATAGATAAACTGTGCTTCTTTTTTAATTTGGAAATAATTTTCCTGCATGACATTTAATGTTTTGGATACAAATGTTAGTGGCTGTTCTGTGCTGTCAGTGTATTTGTGGAACAGCAAGGAACCAATGCCACAAACCAATTAGTGGCTGTTCTGTGCTGTCAGTGTACTTGTGGAACAGCAAGGAACCAATGCCACAAACCTATGCATAAGTGATAAGTTTGAAATGCATGCCAGGATGGAACGGTGTTAAACAAGACCCAATCTAAGGCACTTTTTAAGTTGCATAAAATCTTTCTTGCATGCCTTTGACCAAACAAATTTAACACATTTTTATGCAATTGATTGAGTGGATGGGAACTGTGCCTCGCATCAGGAATCAACTTGGCATAATAATTTGCTTTGCTGAGGAACAACTGTAGTTCTCCAAGGTTCTTAGCAACCAGTAAGTTAGTGGTTGTGTCCACATGATCCCATGTGGGTTTGAGCCCATCTTTAGTTAATATATATCCCAGGTATCTGAAAATCGGCTCAAAGAAAATTCTTTTGTTGAAACGACAATGCAGACCATGAGCTTGGAGGCACTTGAAAATCATCTGTTGATTGTGCAGGTGCTGCACTTGCATATCGTCAGTAACTAATAAGTCATCTAAGTAATTAACACTGTTGGGGATACCTTGGATGACTTCCTCAAGATATCTCTGAAATATTGCTGATGCTTGTACCTCTAAATGGCAGATTGCTGTAATGATACATGTTGCATACTGTATTAATCACTAAATACTATTTCATCTAATTATCTACAGGCAATCCAAAATAGGCTTCAGTCTCTCTCTGTCAAGTGGCGGCACTCCACCATGTGTGTGTCGTTTTAGTTGATTCCATTTAGGTGACTTGCGTGTTGATGATGGTGAAATGAGGATGAGGACAACTTCAATGCCCCATCCCGGAGTGGAGAAAATCCCCAGCCTGGCCATGAATTGAACATGGGACTCTTCAGTTGGCATCCAGCCATGATGACCCACAACTGCCGATGTGGACAGTAGATGTCAGTCGGATTTATTTCTGAAAAATAATGGCCCTCATCCAGTTTAACCAACATTTCCTCCAGCCGAGGAAGTGGATACAAATTGACATTTGCTTGAGTATTAATGGTAGACTTAAAATCACCACAAATGTTAAATGATCCAGATGAGTGTAGCTCACTGGCTAGATGATGCTGGATTTTAACACCACACTTTGCAACCTATCTAATTCAGCTTTAACTTTCTCATGCATGGTGAAAGGCACTGGTTGAGCTCGACAAATCTTAAGCACTGCTGATTGCGTTAAGGATGTGTGGGGCCTGGACCCCTGTTGTACAACCTAATGTTGGTTCAGACAGCTGCTTAGATTGCTTGCACAACATATTGAGTTCTTTGAGTGGAATCACAGTTGAAACGAGATTTACTTGGTACAGAATTTGAAAACCAAACAGTGCAGTTTTATCTAAACTAAAAATATTAGTTGTCATCCAAGTGGTGACTACCAGCAAGGATAGTGCTGAGTTACATTCTTATACTTAGCCTGGATTATGGTGTGCCCTCACAATGGATCAACTGGCCATTGTGCATCATCACTTTTTACTGAGAAGACTGCAGCTGCAAGGAACCAAAGCTCCGGCATGTGTTCACACTAACCAGACACACTGCCACGTTTGTGTCTAACTGGAAATCCACCATTGTGCCATTAATGTCCAGGTGCAATGTGAGAGGCTGCATCTTGTGTACTGCTGTTAGGGGCACGGGTGCAAGATAGCATGTAGTGTGCTGACGGCTGATGTACTTACTGCACACAGGCCAAAGCAGACACTTGCAAGATGCTTTGGTTTGTGACATGCAAAACATCGTGTCACAGAAATGGCAGTTACATCATTGATGGTGTGGGCTGCAATTTGGACATGCTTTGATGACACCAACTTTTTGGGTGTCCTTTGACAGTGATGGGAAGGAAAATGTTGCATTAGCCCCCACTCACTTTGGGACACACTGATGGTGAATAAAGTGCTTCCATTGGTGCTCATCTACCGAAGATGGGTGCAGGGGATCCACTAACTACTGAATCTCGTGTCAGCACACTCCAGTATGAATGGGTGTTTGGTAAATCAGATGATGGCATTGCTTGGAAGTCACCAGTTGATTGTAGAGCACAACGGTGACTAACACTACTGACAATGTAAGCTTTGGCAATTTTTAACATGTCACTCAAGGTGGAATCAGATGCCTCTAAAGTCTTAGATTAAGGTATTTGCATACAAAGTATCACACTGTTACAGGAAAAATCAGACTTGCGTGCCAAGCCTGGTAAGTCATCAGCCAATGTTGAGTTAACACATTAATTATACTTGAACCTAGTTACAATGAAGTGAATTTAGTGACTGTAGTAATCACTCAGCAAACCACAAACATAAGAAAAAGTCAAACTACTAGAATCTGAGAGAGGGCATAATTTTTGCACCACTTCATACAGTTTACTACTAGAAGATGGTAATAGCACACACAGATGTCCAGGGTCAGTTATTTGACTTGCCTTGCAAAGAAGCAGCTCATCAAAACAAGCAAGTGTCATAGGTGGAGGCAAGCAAACTGCTGCCACCCACTGTTGTTGGTTTTGCAGCAGCTGTAACAGTAGTATTGCTGGTGGAATTCCTAATGTTTTCCTCGCTGTTTCTGTAGTTGATGTTGCCGCTGGAAATCCCAGTGTTTTTCCTGCTGTTGCAACTCCTGCTGCCACCGGTTTAGAAATTCAGGATTCATACTTCACTGGAATAGTTGCATTGTGAGAAAACTATCATTGCCACTTTTCTTTCCTACTCTGCATAAGTAGAACACAGTTCATGATAACTTGCTTTTCTGCTAACGTAGAGACTGGCAGAACAAAACAGGTGGCTCCGGGAGTAAAGGACAGTGGAGGTAACAAAGTGAACAGACATTCAAAACAATTCCAGAGCATAGCAACGTTGTCTTAAGTGTATACGATAGTCCAGGGAGCACTCCAAATCACAAATGTAAATCGGGCAAGATCAAAACTCTGTTATTCAATGGGACATAACTAAAGGCTTCAGAGACTAGTGAGAGACTGCCTAGCAGTAGGTGGCCTGTGGTATTTAGTGTTAAAACACTTGTCAGAGGGTAGCACCACATTGTTTGCTTGCCGTTGCTGCTGCAGATCAGGGAGGTGCTAGCAAGGTTATCATCTGTAGTCCATGTATGTCTGACACATTTTCCATAGCAATACTTAGACTAGACAGGGAGTTGGGATCAATATTGGATTTTAAAGGAACTGCAGGTGAAATGTAACCGTCAACATCCCCACAATTTGAAGAAATTTGTGGATTTGAGATGATTATCAGAGTACAGGCAGTGTTTTATATGGTGTTAGTGTCATGTCTTCTTAAGGTGACAGTTTTTTTCCTCTGGTGTGCTTAATTCACTTAAGTGTTTCTGGACTGCATTGAATAGGCTCTGTGAATGCAGAGATAGGTGCAGCAAGTCTGAATTAACTTTTTCCCCTACCGTAACAAACCAGATTGAAGCTACTATGTGTGCATATCTCCAAGCTCTAGTCACAATGCCCAGACTGTACAGTTTACTAAAGTACACACAGTCTGAAATATGTTCCATTTTGCTCTGTAGCTTTGAGAGATACAGAACATTACTAAAGTTAGAGGTTAAACATACTAAAAATGAATTTTTTACACAATGTGGGTGTCCACATTTTACCACATCTTTGATAAACATGCTGTTCAGTCGTCTTATCTATTCTGCCAAAAAGGTAATGCCACCATTAGTTTCCTCTACTTTCCACAGATCATGTAGAAGCATAAAATTTTTAATGTTTACCTTTTCAGTATCCTTGGACACTGGAACCGAAGGATCAAGATAGAGGCAGAAGGTCCACTGAAGGAATAAGGTTCAGGGAACCCAACCCGTATATAGGTTGGCAATCAGATGATGATATGAGGAAGACAACACCTGGCACTATAGAAATAATGAAGACAACTGGGCTTGACAAGTCAGTGCCTGTACAAAATGCACCAACAAGTGGTAAGTTATTTAGTGGCAGATCATACATTAACACTTAAAATATCTGCACATGTCGTGCAGATATTACCATAATTTGCATGTAATTTACCAGTGATGGTGGTGATTCACTTCATTGCAAGGGTTTCCTCTTTACCCTAACTCATGATCCCAAACATATTTGTCATGAGTCACAGTAACATCTTCCCACTAGTCATTGTGCTTCTGCCAGATTATTGTGCTTTAAATCTAGTAACATATGCATTTTGTTTACATAGACACTGTCCTTAAGTAAAATTAGACACTGTCCTTAAGTAAAATCCGCAGAAGAGAATGTGCCTAATAAGGTTAGGGGACATTGGGAGCTCGTGTATGTGGTCAGGTAAGAAGTGTTCTATAAATCCAGTGACTGTTTGGGTCTGTGACACATTTTATTTATGTGACAATATTAAGTTATTTTTATGGTCCAGTGATGCATAAATCAAGAAGTAGCACATGGCACACATGTTGTTTTTGTGTATTAAGTGATGGTCTTTGTTCACATATCCAGAAAGAAGTAACGAGACTTCACTGAACCATTTACGTTAATAAATCCAGACAGCGATAATAAAAGATATTTTAGCTATGTAGATGACATCATTTTTGCCCAAGGTGAAGTACAGTGCTCAACATTAAAATTGCAGCACCATGAAGGCTGTGTGTGACAGATGTCAAATTGGTATGAAGTGCACTTCATACTTGCATATGCAAATTATCACCAGTTTAGCCAACTGCACAATATAGGTAGAAGAGTAACACTATCTGTATTCTGTATATAAGAAAAGATTACTCGTGTGGTCTCTGTTTCATAAATCACAGTTGTGAATGTTGGCTGTTTGTGAGTAGATAGTGTTATACCTCACATTGGATGGAGCAGTTTCTAACAGCACATTTCATCATTTGAAAGCGTAGTTCAGAGTGAGTCAAAAAGACTTCACAACTTCGGAATGATACAGAAATTTATTGAAGAAACTTACAGAATTGGTAGATGAGTCATTTTGTTACAAACAACTTCAATTTTTATTCACATAGTGCTCACTATCCCATCTCATTCCACCAGCAGAAGTGTCAGCGTAGTGCACAGTTAAAATGGCTACTTACACTGGTGCGGAGTGTGCACGCTGCATGTTTTGGTTTCATGAAACAAACTCTGGAACAACTGTTCGACATAAATTTCACACCAAATGTGCTAAAGAACTTTCAAGCAGGCTTACAATTTACTTTTGACACAAGAACTTTGTTGAGAGGAGTTATTCGCTGTGAAATGATAAACCACCAGGTCACCTGCATGTTGGAGATTGTTGAACAGTCTAGGAAGAGCTTTGCCCACAGTCCACAAAAATCAGCTGTACGTGTCCAGTGTTGATCCAGTGACATTGTCAATTATAATTGCAATGGGCACAGGACCATTGGGATTCAACCGTCAATCAATGGAAACGTATCGGCTCTTCATGTGAATCACATTTTTGCTACACTAGGTTGATGGTTGTCTCCACAAAATCCATCATTGAGGTGAATGGTAGCTCGAAACATGGTGAATGGTAGCTCGAACCATGCAGTGCACTGCAGACGCAGGCTGTTGGGAGCGGTATTAAGCTGTGGGAGATATTCTCCTCTGCTTGCATAGGACCTGTGGTAGCAATCGAAGACATGCTGACAGCTGCGAACCACCTGCATCCCTCGTATTTGATGTCTTTCCCGATGACAATGTCATCTTTCATCAGTATCATTGTCCAGGTCTCAGAGCCAAAACCATGGTACAATGGTTTGAGAAGCATGTTAGTGAACTCACATTGATGTCCCAGTGGCCAAATTCACAATTCAAATCCTATGGAATCCATCTGAGTCACTATCGGGTGCCATCACCACATACGCAATTCAGCAGCCTCGTTATTTATCCAAATTACATAACCTGTGCATAGACGTCTAATGCCACATAGCTCCATGAACCTACCAAGAAGCTGTCGGATCTCTGATATGCAGAATCAGTGATGTATTTCATTCCAAAAATGGACAAACAAGCTATGAAGCAGGTGGTCACAATGTTTTGGCTCATTCAGTGGATTACACTGCATTGTGACCAACCCACTTAGCAACAGCATAGGCATCCTCTTCTTACTGGGCTACCTTTCAAATTCATAAAAGGCTCCATGTGACTGGGTGGTGCTTCCATCTTCTGTCCCCATATACAATACTGCCCCCCCCCCCCCCCCCCACACACACACACACACACACATATTGATTCGGATCATTATCAGATGTTTCAACATCTCAATGTTACTTAAAGACTCCATCTACTCATGGTCTACAATCATATTTGGCTACAAGGTGGTTTCCCTTCTCAGTGGTGAGGCAGTATCATCATCCCAGTCCCTAAGCCAGGCAAAAGCTGAATGTCCATTGACAGGTACTGATGGATTAGCGCCACCGGTGTGCTAAGGAAACTGCTTGAAGTCATGGAGGTGCACAAATTACAGTGGGCTATCAAATCACAGGTCTTTTTATCACTCTGTCATTGTGGTTTATGGGAGGGACAAACCACAGCTGACCATCTGGTTAAGTTGGAAACAGCAGTCCAACAGGCTTTTCGTAAATGCCAGCTCCTCATTGCAGCCTTTCTTGACTAACATAAAGCATACAAAACTGCTTCATGATGTCACATTTTATTTACGCTCCTTCACTGGGGCTTCCTTGGCACCCTGCCAACTTTTATTCATCGGTTTTTATCTCGTTGGTTGTTTCACGTTAGATTTGGTACATTGCTCAGTGGCCCACGGGTCCAAGAGAACTGTCTCCCACAGGGCTCTGTGTCAAGTGTTACGCTTTCCTTCACCACTATCGATGAAGTAGTTACCTCCAGCAGACCACTGATCAACCCCATGCTATAAGTCAATGACTTCTGCATTTGGTATAGCTCTCAATCAGTAGCCTTGGCTGCCAGCTCCAAGGTGCCATCCAAAGAGTCTCCACTTGGATCCTTGGCCTTGGCTTGCAGTTCTATCCTATGAAAATGCGAGTCATGCATTTCTGTCGTCATACCACAGCCTGTCCTGTCCCAGAACTTGGATGTCCAGTGGTTGGACATTGTTGTCCCAATTTTTGGGACTTTGGTTTCATAAAAAGCTGCCATGGTTGCCCCATAATTGTCACCTAAAGACTAGTGGCAAGTCTCTGTGTCCTTGACCACATCGCTTGGGGTAGTGACTGCACTGTTCCTCTCCATATTTACAGAGTCCTGCTCTCATCGTGATTGGAGGTTTATGGCTCAAGAGAACCTTCAGCTTTTTTTCTAAAGAAGGGATCTGACCTGCTCAGTTCCCATAGTACCAACCCTTGCTCACTAATGTAATCACTATCCAACAATTTCCTAATCACCCAACTTATCAGATTCTTTTTGCATACAATGGGCATTGACCTCCTGATACCCTCCTTGCCACCTCAGTTGGGGTTACCAATTGGAATGCACCTTCAGGTACTCTGACAGGCCTCCATCTATGACAGGCCTCCATTTAAGCACCTCAGCATGTTCTCCCCAAATTTTCCTGCATCCCCCAATATTCTTGTTTAGTACCCAAACCACAAATTAGGTCCTTGAAGTAGACTGGTCTTTGACGTGTCAGTGTCTTTTCATCTCTTAGCTACCATCATTTACACTGACTGCTCTAAAATTGTGGGTGTGATGGGATATGCTTTTGTTGTCATACTGCCTGCTCAGTTCTGTTTCTCTGGTGTCCCAGGTCTTGTGGATATCTCAGGTAATGAACAGGCCAACTGTTTGTCTAGAAAATGATTACTCACCCAAAGTTCACTTTGTCAGTCCCAGGTACAGATTTGTGGGTGCAAATAAGTCCTCTTCTCATGCAAAACAATATCTGATGGGCTGTTGCTCTATCTAGGAGGAGGTGCTGAAAAATAATGCCTCTGAATTTTTTATTCTGTTCTCGATATTAGTTGAGTTTCTACACGTCATGCATATTACTTTGTTGACTTTCCCACTTCGCTGAACCAAGTTGCAACCCTCTGCGATTGTTGGGATTCATTTTGTGACATGTAATATGGCAATGTGTAATGTAACAGTCGGTGCATGAGAAAAAGCACGCTGCAGTCAGGTTTCTGAAAGCACAAATTTGAAGAGTTCATCCACACATGGAGCGTCCTCTTCATCAGTATGAGAATGCCAGCCCACACACAAATGCTGCAACATCTGCAACAATCCACTGTCATGGGTTCACCATCACCAAACATCCTCCATACAGCCCCGACTTGGTCCTATCCGATTTGCATATGTTTCCAACCCTCTTGCTGGTTTGGGGGTAAGAATAGGCCCGCAGTATTCCTGCCTGTCATAAGAGGCGACTAAAGGGAGTCTCAAATGTTTTGGCCTTATGTGATGGTCCCCTGTTGGGTTTGACCTCCATATCTCAAAATTTTTCCGAAGAGCGAGCCGATTGGGGAGGGGCGCCTTACTTGGCGCATTGTGTCCATCTTGCATTGAGATCTTTCGCCAACTTATTCATTGTTGCATTGCAGTCCTGCCTGCTCTCCATCTCTTGGGCATGGATACGTTCCTGCGTGCAGTTTCTGCCATGCAATGTGTAGTGCCACTTTCTGCACTGACGGCGACCATGGACTATATGTCACCTAAAATCCAGCATGGTAGCCAGTCTGTTGTGCTGGGGCCGCCATGTACCCTGTTGGTTGTAGCCCGCTGACAACACAGGGATCGCTCTGCTGATGCCTGCGCCGTTTACTCCCCATGTATGCCAAGGAGTAGATGCCCATCTCCCTGGGGCATCAGGACTCCCAGCAATGGCCATCCTGCCAGATTGCCCTTGCTGTGGCTGGGTGGTGCCCATGGGAAGGGCCCTTGGTATCTCGTCTGTACCAGAGCTGATGGGGAATCCTTTGTATCCGTGAGCCTCAGTTCTTCGTAAAGCATTTAGAGGACAAGTTTGGGGAGGTGGAGGGCTTGTCCAAAATGTGGTCCGGTTCAGTCTTGATAAAAACAGCATCCCCTGCACAGTCACGGGCCTTGCTCACTTGTAAGAAGCTGGGGGATGTTTCAGTTACTATCACACCCAATAAAAGCTTAAATATTGTCCAGGGCATTATTTTCCACAGCGATCTCCTTTTACAGTCCGATGACGAGCTGCGCGCCAACTTAGAACGATGAGGTATCCATTTCGTCCGGCGTGTCCACCAGGCTCCGAGGGATCATCAAGTTGCCACCGGTGCCTTCATCTTGGCCTTTGAGGGTGGTGCATTACCTGAGAAGGTCAAGGTGATGGTCTACCGTTGTGATGTAAAGCCATATATCCCTCCCACCCCCCCACCCCGATGTGGTGCTTCAAGTGTTGGAAGTTCAGCCATATGTCTTCATGCTGTGCTTCCAGCCTCGTATGTCGCGATTGTGGTCGACCATCCCATCCTGATATGCCATGTGCCCCACCTCCCATCTGTGTCAACTGTGGAGAGCACCATCCCCCTTGCTCGCCGGACTGTCTGATTCTGCTGATTCTGCAGAAGGAAAGGAAAATAATGGAAATTGAAGACCCTGGACCGACTGACCTACACGGAGGCTAAACGGAAATTTGACCGGCTTCATCCCGGGCGCATGATGTCTTCTTATGCTGCCACTGTCACTCCTGCTACAGTTACATCAGCTGCAACACATGCAGTCAGCTCTCAGAGTCGAAGGACCACACCTGCCCCCTTGATGGTGGGGGGCACTTCACTCCCTGTTGCTCCTGCTCCATCTACTTCAGGAGCAACCCCCCCCCCCCCCCCCCAACCATCGGGGACATCAGTTCCCCCTTCCCAGCCGGAGAAGCGTAAGACTTCTTCGACTCCTCTCTCCAGGAAGGGGTCCCTTGGGGACCTCCCTTCGCACGTTCCAACCAGCGGAAACGCGGACACCCGCAAGTGGCTGAAACAACCACTGGTCGCTGGTTGTAGGGCATCACAGTCGTCGTCTGTCCCTGACAGTGACCCAGTGAAGCCCTCCCAGCCTGAACCCCCCCAAGGCACAACGTGCGAAGCAACAAAAAAAGAAAATGGTTCCCAAGAATCCCGACATTGCGGTGGCAGCCATCCCACTGCTTCCTACAAGCTCTGCGTCTGAAGATGAGGTGGAGATTCTGGCGTCCGCTGAGGACCTGGATCTCGCCAGTCCCTCAGACGCAATAGATAGCACTTCCACAGGTGCTCAATCAGAGGTAGCAGGTGACCCAGTGGCGTAATTTGCCTCCCCAGTCCCTTCATGCCTTTTTCAGCTGTGGACAATATCATCCTCCATTGGCACTGCAGCGGCTTCTTCCACCATCTAGCTGAGCTCCGACAACTTATCAGCCTTCACCCTTTCTTCTGCATTGCTCTTCAGGAAACTTGGTTTCCAGCGATGTGAACCCCTGCCCTCCGTGGCTATCGGGGTTATTAGAGGAACCGGGCAGCTTATGAAAGGGTGTCTGGTGGCGTCTGCATCTATGCCCTTCACTCTCTTCACAGCGAGTCTGTCCCTCTACAAACACCTTTAGAGGCTGTCGCTGTTTGGTTGTGGACACCACAGGCTGTTACTGTCTGCAGTCTGTATCTTCCACCGGATGGTGATGTCCCACAGCATGTCCTGGCTGTGCTGATAGCCCAATTGCCGCCACCTTTCTTGTTACTGGGTGACTTCAATGCCCATAACCCTCTGTGGGGTGGGTCGGTGGCAACAGGCCGAGGCGCCACCATTGAGAATGTATTTGCACAGCTCGACCTCTCCCTTTTAAACAATGGTGCCTTCACACATTTCAGTGTGGCACATGGCACATACTCCGCAATCGACCTTTCGATCTGCAGCCCTAGCCTCTTACCGTCTGTCCAATGGAGTGTGCATGACGACCTGTGTGGCAGTGACCACTTTCCAATCTTTCTGTCACTGCCACAACATCACTCTTCTGGGCGGCCTAGCAGATGGGCTATGAATAAGGCTGACTGGGACTTGTTCTCCTCCATTGCCACTATTGAGCCTCTCTCTAATGACGCCATCGATGCGGTGGTTCATTCGGTCACCACCGGCATCGTTACTGCCGCAGAATCTGCCATTCCCCGTTCTTCTGGGTCCCCTCAGCGGAGGACTGTGCCTTGGTGGTCGCCTGCGGGTGCTCCAGCGTCACAAGCGGCATCCATCTTTAGAAACCCTCATCGCCTTTAAACGGCTCCGTGCGCGGGCCCGCCGCATCATTCGCCAACACAAGCAGGAGAGCTGGGAGCGGTATGTGTCCACCATTGGCCTCCATGTCTCTCCATCGCAGGTCTGGGCCAAGATTCGACGCCTCTATGGCTATCGGACCCCTGTCAGCGTCCCTGCGCTCCCGCTGAATGGAGCAGTTTGTACTGACTCCAACGTAATTGCCAACTGCTTGGCAGAGCATTTTGCTCTGAGTTCCGCTTCTGCAAATTACCCACTGGCCTTCCGCTCCATTAAAGAGCAGATGGAATGTCGGAACCTTTCATTTCGCACCCACCATCCTGAATCTTACAATGTTCCATTCAGTGAGTGGGAATTTCACAGTGCCCTAGCCGCTTGCCCCGATACCGCTCCTGGGCCAGATAGCATCCACTGTCAGATGCTGAAACACCTTTCAGTGGACTGCCAGCGACGCCTCCTCTGTCTTTACAAACATCTCTGCGTTGAGGGTGAGTTTCGGTCGCAATGGCAGGAAATCATTGTCATCCCCGTTTTAAAACCTGGCAAGAGCCCTTTGGAGGTGGACAGCTACCACCCCATTAGCCTCACCAACATTCTTTGCAAGTTGCTCGAACGGATGGTGAGCCGGCGATTGAGTTGGGTACTTGAGTCTCGGGGCCTCCTGGCTCCGTCTCAGGGTGGGTTCCGTAAAGGCCGCTCTGCCGCCGAAAATCTGGTGAGCCTGGAGTCCGCCATCTGTACGGCCTTTGCTGCTGTCAGCATCTCATCACTGCCTTTTTTGACATGCGGAAGGCGTACGATACGGCATGGCGCCATCACATCCTCTCTACACTTCATGATTGGGGTCCGCTGCCGATTTTCATACACAATTTTCTGTCGCATCGTACCTTCCGCGTGCAAGTTGCGGCCTCCCACAGTTCCTCCCAAGTTCAGGAGAACGGGGTACCACAGGGATCACTCTTAAGTGTCTGCCTGTTTTTACTTGCAATTAACAGGCTCGCTGCGGCTGTGGGAACGTCTGTCTCCGCTTCGCTGTATGCTGACGACTTCTGCCTCTACTATAGCTCCATTGCCATTGCCGCTGCTGAACGTCAGCTGCAGGGCGCTATCCGCAAAGTGCAGTCTTGGGCTGTAGCGCATGGCTTCCAGTTTTCGGCTGCCAAGACCTGCATTATGCATTTCTGCCGGTGACGCACTGTTCACCCGGAGCCGCGGCTTTATCTTGACAGCGAACTTCTTGCTGTGGTGGAGTCACATAGGTTTTTGGATGTGGTTTTTGATGCCCGGTTGCCTCATATTCGGCAGCTTAAACAGATGTGTTGGCGGCATCTCAGTGTTCTGCGATGCTTGAG